>NC_134354.1:38764125-39059125 GCF_048569485.1 Anomaloglossus baeobatrachus | reverse complement strand
GCAGGGAAAGATACAGGTGACATACACAGGAATAAAGGACATGACAACAAGCTAGCAGACTGGTAGACTAACTAGGAGCATTGCACAGGCACCTCCCTTAATGGGAGGGTGCCTTAACTACATAATGCCTCTCAGCCCTAAGCAAATTCCTGGGAAACCTGGCCCAAGGGAGAGGACAGAGCAGAAGCACACATGGACGGCCACAGGGGTGGGGGGAGAATGCAACTTGGCCAGGGCGGTCAGTAAGCTGGAATCCCAGTGGGGGCGCCGGCACTACTCTAGCTAATCTATCTAATCCTCTATCTATCTATCTATCTATCTATCCTTCTATCGATCCCTCTATCTTCCTCCTATCTATCTTTCTCTATATCTATCTATTCATATCTATCGAATATAAAGGGTTAAAGGGAACCTGTCACCTGGATTTTCCCTTATGAGCTGCAGCCACCACCAGTGAGCCCTTATATACCGCATTCTAGAATACTGTATATAAGAGCCCAGGTAAGGAATAAGGTAAAAACACCTTTATAATACTCATCTAGGCGGCGGTCTTTAACCTTTCCTCGCACCTGCGCATTACAGTACTTTGCTCTGCCCTCAACAGGGCAGATCAAAGTGGGCCTGTGCTGGAGCACAATGGAGGCCTCTGTGTGAATGACGCAGGACACATCATTTAGAGGGGGCTGGGCAGGAGGATGGTGATCGCAAGAAGAGAAGAGGCAGTGGACCGGAGAGCAGCGACACCCATCAGATAGGACCGTCACCTAAGTGAGTATAATGAAGCTCTTTTTTACATTCTACAGAGAAGCCTGGGCTCTTATATACAGTATTCTGCAATGCTGTACATACGAGCCCACTGGTGGTGGCTGCAGATTATAAGGGAAAATCCTGGTGACAGGTTCCCTTTAATGACAGCTTACATGACACTCCCATGACGATCCCAACACTGCTACATCCGGAACCTGGGGAGAGAGAAAACATGTCCGCTCTCTACAGGCTCTGGGAAATACTGAACTGAAAGCAGCGGGGGAGCCCACATGCGACCTCCACTGAACTGAGTGATGTCACCAACCAACGGGGCACCTGACTGTGAGCAAGTGACGTCACTCAGTTCACCAGAGGTCACATCTGGATTCCTCCGCTGCTCTCAGTGAGGCTGGTTTCTTGTGAGTGACTCGAGTGACAATCGAGTTGCATCACCCGGCTTGACCTGCTGCTCTCCAGACAGGAGCATGCAGCTGCATGTAGCTCCTCGCTCCTGTCCTGAGAGTAGGAGGCCATGGCGGGTGATGCAACTCGATTCTCGTCAAATCACTCGCAAGTGGGACTCTGGTCAAGTCAGACTGGATTGTCGGATTGTAGGTCACAGCCATGACCCAAAATCTGACAATCCAATCTCACTTTCACTCAGAGCAGCAAGAGAGCTCGGATGTGACCTCCGGTGAACTGAGTGATGTCACCTTCTCACAGCCAGGTCCCACATTGGCTGGTGATGTCACAGTTCAGTGGAGATCACATCCAGGCTCCCCCCGCTGCTGTCAGTGTTTTCGGGAACCTGTGGAGAGCAGACGGGTTTCCTCTCTCTCCAGGCTCAGAATGCAGAGCTGAAGATCGTCATCAGACCTCGTATGGATTTTGTTGCATTTTCAAGGGTGTTTATAAGTGATGAAAGAGCATGTGTATATTTTATTTCAAATAAAGGATTTTTTCAGTGTTTGCATATTATTTATTTTCACTTATAGTATTAGTAATGGGGGGGTCTCATAGACACCTTCCATTACTAATCTAGG
This sequence comes from Anomaloglossus baeobatrachus, assembly GCF_048569485.1. Classification (NCBI taxonomy): domain Eukaryota; kingdom Metazoa; phylum Chordata; class Amphibia; order Anura; family Aromobatidae; genus Anomaloglossus; species Anomaloglossus baeobatrachus. The sequence goes on along the minus strand of NC_134354.1, from coordinate 39,057,335 downwards.
GCTTGATGACAGCTGTGAGCTGTCATTAATCTTTTATTACACGATTGAAACCACACTAGGGAAATCGGGATGAGCAGGGTAAAGCATGGATATGAAAATTCTGGGTAGCTGCGGGCTGCTATTTTTAGTCTGGGGTTGTCAATATCCATGGCAGGACAAACGAGGCAGAAACAGGAACATAGACTGGACAAGAACAGGAGTTGTGTACAGAACCTCCGGCATGGGTCATCCAGCACATGACATCGGGTTCAGAACATTGGAGATGTGTGCAAAGGACACAGGTGCGGGATACATACTGGCACCAGGACACAGACAGGACGGGTCCAGGAACACAGACAGGACGGCTCCAGGGACACAGACAGGACGGGTCCAGGGACAGAGACAGGACGGGTCCAGGGACAGAGACAGGACGGGTCCAGGGACAGAGACAGGACGGGTCCAGGGACACAGACAGGATGAGTCTAGGAAAACAGACAGGATGGGTCCTGGGACACAGACAGGATGGGTCCTGGGACACAGACAGGACGGGTCCTGGGACACAGACAGGACGGGTCCTGGGACACAGACAGGACGGGTCCAGGGACACAGACAGGACGGGTCCAGGGACAGAGACAGGATGGGTCCAGGGACACAGACAGGACGAGTCCAGGGATACAAACAGGATGGGTCTAGGAAAACAGACAGGACGGGTCCAGGGACACAGACAGGATGAGTCCAGGGACACAAACAGGACGGGTCCAGGGGCACAGACAGGATGGGTCTAGGAAAAGAGATAGGATGGGTCAAGGGACACAGACAGAACGGGTCCAGGGACACAGATAGGACAGGACTAGGAAAACAGACAGGATGGGTCCAGGGTCACAGACAGGATGGATCTAGGAAAACAGACAGGATGGGTCCAGGGACACAGACAGGACGGGTTCTGGGACACAGACAGGACGGGTTCTGGGACACAGACAGGATGGGTCCAGGGACATGGGTAGACACAGTAAACTCAGAGCTGGTTACATGCAGGACTGGTGCTGGATTACTGGCACACCAGAGCAAACAGGCCGGACCAACAGACAGGGCGTAGGATCAAATCCTAATGACTTGCTCTTGCCCCTCCCATCAGAGGAGGGAGCCATAAATACCTAGTGTCTCCCAGTGATAGGCTGGGGACACTTTTGCAAGTTGCGCACTCTTCCTCTTAAAGGATCAGGAAACGTTTGCGGCGTAGGCAGCAGACCAGTAGACCCTGTGCGGCATGCACAGGACCTGGGGTCTAGGTGAAAGGTGGAGACCGACACACATAGGCATCCACGGGGGAAGCCAGGGACAGCACTAAATGTGGGCTGCAATGAAGAGGTGCAGAGAACCACACAACACGTGGGTGGCCATGTGGGTGAGCAGAGGACCACGTGACACAAGCGGTAGGCTGAGGAGGTAGCGGCATCGGTATCCCTGTTGGGCTAGACGAGAGTGCAGGGATCGGGACGCTGACGCTACAATAATAACTCCATGGAGCACTGATCATTTTTAGCTTGGGAGCCAAATTGAGGTATAACAGGGTTATGTTGCGCTACATGGCCATAGTGCCAAGTGTTTAGTCCTGGCAGCAAGTGATGGTGACTTGGTATATAATCTGGTCAAATGAACAAAATGGGTCCCTAAAGCTTACAGACCAGCAATACTAAAATCAGATACCAGAGACAGATACCAGTGGGGGGCTCAGATCTTTCCAGATATCCCATTGACCCTACTGCAAGACTGACTTCAGAACCCTCCGGAAATAACTATTTGCTCCCTCCATCAGATCTGATGGCAACTGTTCATAACTACAGACCTGCCACCATCCACACAAGTGGACCCGCCAAGCGGAGCAGCGGATTGTATCGAGAGGGTGTAATGTGCAGCCGGGGCCGGAGAGAAATTATGGGAATTCCATTAGCAAATCAGGGATGACAGCCGGAGATTAATCTTTCACCCCTGGGAGAATCTGCTGCTGTAAACCATCACAATGCAGTTACAATAACCTCCAGAAAATTACAGGTTCTTGTAAGTGGTGACAATTATTTAATTACCTGGAAAATAGTGTGAAATTGACAAATATGGTGCGCAGGCTAAAAAAATTCTGTTCAAAATATTTGTTTTATCTAACGATTAAATCTATTCTATATATCCCTCTATCCATCCATCTATTATCTATCTATCTATCTATCTATCTATCTATCTATCTATCTATCCCTCTATCTATCTATCTAGCTATCTATCTATCCCTCTATCTATCTATCTATCCCTCTATCCCTCTATCTATCTATCTATCTCTCTATCCCTCTATCTATCTATCTATCCCTCTATCTATCTATCTATCTATCTATCCATCTATCATCTATCTATCCATCTATCTAGCTATATTGTATAGAGGCAACACTACGTTCCTGTCATGAGTGTCTATGTCTTTTTTATTGCATCCCATTTATTTCTTAGCCTTTCTCAGCAGCTGCCTGACACTGGCGACTAAAGTTGAGTTTGTCGTCCACCCATTCAGCCAAGTCTTTTTAAATGACAATTTTACCCAGTGTTTTACAATTTACTATATAATTATACATTTTGGTTCCTTGGCTCAAGTGCATGAACTTACATTTATCTACATTATATTTCCATTTGTCAGTCCAAGGCTCCAGCAAACATTAATCATTCTGTAATAATAAAATATCGTCCTCTGTGTTGATTACCTTACAGCATTTAGTATCATCTGCAAATATGGATATTTTATTTTGTATGCCCCCTACAAAGTCATTAATATGTCAAAAAGAAGAGGGCCCAATACTGACCCCATATGGCACCCCACTAATATTAATTGTCACCCAATTCTAGTATATTCCCTTGGCTCAAGTGCATGATCTTACATTTATCTATATTACATTTCCATTTGTAAGTCCAAGCCTAAAGCAGACATTAATCATTCTATAATATTAAATTATCCTCCTCTGTATTGATTACCTTGTATAGTTTAGCATCATCTGTAAATATTCTCCCTACAAAATCATTAATAAATATGTTAAAAAGAAGAGGGCCCAATACTGATTCCTGTGGTGCCCCACTGTTAATTGCGACCCAATCCTAATGTGTTCCATTAATAGCCATCCTTTGTTTCCTATTTCTGAACCAGTTGTTAACCCAGTTATACATATTTTTCCCTAGTCCCATGCCTCTCATTTTATGTACCATCCTTTTCCATGGCACTGTATTAAAGGGAACCAAACAGCAGGATTTTTATATATAAAGTAACACCAGTACTATACTGGTGCTAGGATGCTGAATGTAAGCATACCTTTTGTTCTGAGATTGGATGTTTTATTTCATAAAAATGTGCAAGTAAAGTTCCAGCAATGCACTGCTATTTGATTGACAGATGCAACAGGAAGGAAATATGTGGGTCGGGTCTTGTTACCTATTCCTGCCTTCATCTGTCTGCCTGTGCCAGAATTAATGTCTATGATGGCGACAGAGGAAGGAAGGCAAGGCAGACATGGGCTTACACCACTGCCTGAATCCTTTTGGGCTCACGATCACATTCAAGCATGTCTTCACCGAAATCTGATCCCAGGTCTCTTCTACACGTTCCCAATGTTAGTGTATACTGGTCGGCTCACTTGGGGATGTATACAGCTTTTTTTTACCTCTATCCACTAGTATTGGATTGGGTTGAGGTCTGACGACTGCAGAGGACAATCCAACCCCTCTACTTCCTTGTCATTGAACCATTTCTTCACCAATCTCGACCATCGGGTTGTTGTCCTGCTGGAACACTATGTCGTCCTTTTCACACCCATAGTAATTGAGTGTATGAAGTAACTTGTCTTGTAGGACACTCACATATAGCTCAGCATTGAGGCCACCATCGATCTTGGTCACGTATCCAACACCTTTGGCTGTGAAACACCCCCATATCATCAGGCTTCCTCCACTGAACTTGACAGTTACTTCAATTTCTCGATCCGTCAGTCCCTTTTTCCCTTGTTTCTTCCAGACCTATGTGTTCCCATCACAGCCATCTATTGACTTTCACCAATTTTCTTCTTTCCACTTTTTGTATTTTTTTGCAAACTCGAGCTGATGTTTCTTATGATGATACTGAAGTTGAGGCTTCCCCTTTTCTTGGGCCACGATTCCAGGCGTGTGTAACGTGCGTCGCACATGGACATCTGTGATCTCACTATTATGGAGCAGACGAGCTGCCTCCATTGCCGGGTTTGTCCCCAGAACTGATGGACCTTGTGATGAGTGACTTGTTGACTCCGATATTTGGACTGGACGTCACTTCTTGGCTTTTGAATGGATGGACGCACGTCATTTCTTTTTCTTCCAGCTGTCATGGCCTCACATGATGGAGTCTGGCAGTTTTCTTCGCTGAGAGACCGCTATCGATGAGCTGGATGATGCTGTTTCTCTGTTTTTGGGAAATCTTCTTCATGGCGGCTCCCGGATTTGAATCAGTGACCTTTAGTTTGGGAATCAACCTAATAAGACACTGAGCTATTAGAGAATGTGAGAACAGGTTGTAATTTGTAGTATACAGGAAGGAAAAGGAGCAAAACAGTAACAATGCAGTTACATGACAAGAATCTGCATAACTAATCATATGCTAAATAGCTGCAAGTCAAATTCATGTATGAGATAGCCAAGATGATTGTCTATAAAATGAAGGTCGACTCACGCTCAACGCTGTAGTGGATGGTGAGATATAGAGACTGAAAGGGAAAAGGACAAAGCATTGTTACCCTTTTGCTCGTCAGTGTATGACTGGAATTGCTCATTAACTGTAAACCATTACATATGATACGCTTGTGCTCCATCAGGCGGTATTACAGTTCATTGCCCCAAAATAACATAGATTGCATTACTATATCAGACGCGTACACCTGGCTCTTCTTCAATTAGCATGGCTGGGAGATCAGGAAATGGACGATTCTTGGTTTGAGACATCAATAATTGAATAAAATAAGTCATAAAGGAGACTTGTTCTTCCTGCAGTGTAAATGAATGGGAATCTAAGTGTATAGTAAACACACAGTAATTGCCTGTAAATTAACCTTCAATGAAGACGAAGAGGGGAATCTGTTTTCGTTCTCCGGGTTGTAGAGTGTTTCCTACTAAAGTGATTTTATTGTCGCCCATTAGGAGCAGATAATGATAAGCTGCATTTCATGCACTGAGCGCATTTGTGGTGACCTGCATGTCAGTGCGGAGCGTAATGTTATCCAGTATCCGCCGGCCTCATCTGTGTTAATGACTTCTCACAGCAATTAGAAGAAAATAGGGGAGGGGGACAAAAATAAGGAAAAATCAACTCTCCTAACACTAGAGGCTTAAAGGGGCTGTCCGGTGCAAGCAAGATGTCACCTACCGATAGAATAACCTTTGATGGGGTCCAACCACCCTGGTACCGCATGGCAGGATGGGGAACCTTTACACCCAGCAGCTCAGTTTTTTTCCCGTTGCAAGACTGAGCAGCAGATCGGATGCCCAAACGCTACTCCATTAATTCTCTACAGGGCTATCAAAAAAAGCCAATTTCGGAGTTCAGTAGTCCCATAGGGATTGTATGGAGCGGTAGTCGATCCTGCGCACTGCAGAGACCCCAACTTACTCACAACTCCGGCGAGGTCGTATTCTCCCCCGCAATCCCCGGGCCATCCACGTGTGCTGCTACCTCCTTCCCCTCCCGGGCCCTGTACATGCCACACAGGGTTCCCGGGAGTGCACCTAAGACGCCGCCGTGCATATTGACCCTCCTCTTAAAGGGCTGGTATGCTATTTCCCGGGAATGCCTTTCAGCATATGACAGAGAGGCACTGTGTCTTTAAGGCATCCTCCCATTAGGGGAGGTGCCTGCACAACAGTTTGAGTTAGTCAGTCTGCTACCTAGCTAGTTGTCAGGTCTTGAGCTCCTACCCTGTTATCCCTGTCTCAGTTTCCTGTACTTGCCTACCCATACCCACCTGGCCAGCCTATCTGAGTCACCTTGCCTGTACCTATCTATACCTGAGTCCGTCATCTGTCGTAGGGGTCAGCTGCCACAGTCCTGGTCACTGCCCTGGGAGTGGTACTTGGCGTCCGCCTTGTGGTTGGTGCTTAGTTAAGCTCCTCCCACTAAAGGGTAAGCCTGGCTCCCCCTGTTGTCTAGTGGGTCCACTAATCCTGCTCAATGCCCCTACACCGAGCATTACACTCGTCATTCTAATTAGCACAAGTGCCCCATTTGACAATCCGGTGGATAGGTGGTAGTTTATAAAGATTGAAATGACCCATGTACACGAGTATAACTCATGCTTGCCAACTATCTTGGATCATTCGGGAGCCTCCCAGGCAAAATAGAAACCTCCCAAACTCCGAGAATGGGTTGTCACATGTTTCAGGCATCACTGTGGGCCCTCGAAACGTTCAGCTCTTTCAGAGGGTTTCTTGATCCTTCTTCATTAGAAGGCTCTTAGTGTCCATTTGCACATATCAGAATGGGAGCACCAAACTGTAGAGATAGTCGTAGGGTTTGGAATTCCAACCACCTTTCCACTGACAGCAGTATACAAGGGGTCCCTGATCTCCACATAGACGTGTGTCACATTGTTGGTATATCCTTCATTTATGGTATATCCTCAGCAGGGCATAGCAAAGTGCATGTGCGCAGGAGCGCAATGGAGGGCACTGTGTGGATGATGTAGGACGCGTGAGCAGCGATGCCCATCGGACCTTACCATATCGGACCACCCTGTCCCCATAGATTGTAAGCTTGCAAGCAAGGCCCTGTTTCCTTTTGTAGCTTCTTAACTATGTGTGACTTTGTTTTGTTTTTGTCTGTATAAGCCCCCTTGATTGTAAAGCGCTGCGGAGTATGTTGGCGAAATAAAAATAAACCTTTTTTTTTTTATTATTATTATTATTATTATTACCCCGCAGATGAGTAGGTGACAGGTTCCCTTTAAAATGCACAGTCAATATGATATTGATATCAACAAGCATAAATGGAATGAAGGACTTATTATGAAGTGTGAAGAAGGAAAGTTCAAACATGGGACACCTATTCAATACAAACAAGTCCCTGATGTTGACTACTGCCAGGTATGACCGGGACACATCTGAGATGGACGGCAATGAACTGGGAGTTGTAAAGGACTTCAACCTACTGGGATCAATGTTCACTCAAGATGCAGACACGACACCGGAAGTCAGTAGGAGAATAGCTGGATAAAGTCCTCAAATTGACGAACATTTCACTGGTGACAAAGACATGGCTTCTACATAGTCTGGTCTATTCTGTGGTCAGATATGGATACCAAACCTAGACGATAAGGAAACAAGACAAAAGAAGTATCAACACCTTTGAAATGTGGTCATGGAGAAGGATGTTATAATTACCATGGATCAACCAGACATGTCACTTAAAGCAAGGATCACCCACCAAGGCATGACTTACCTGCTGTTGCATAGCTTCTAGCTTCCCAATTGCGGAAGAAAGTTCACAGAGCAGATTACATGGGATAACAAGCTCTTTACTTCTCAGAACATGATGTAAAAAATATGCACAGTCATACAGCACTGCATCAGGAAGAGAAACCAAAACCAGGAAGAACAAGAGTCTTTTTTTACATTACAGTGGATAAGGAAACTTTACACATCATCGCCATCTACTGTTAGACCAGCATAAAGTCCTCCTTCACACAGACAAAGACGTCCTCATCTGTTGCATATACACCTACTTTGGACACATCATACAAAGAAAGCAATCACTGGAAAAGGACATCATGGTCGGAAGAATAGGAGGAACAAGGTGAAGAGGAAAACCAGCAACCCGATAGCTTGATACCAATAAACAAAACTGCGAAGATCCTGGTGGCTCTATATAGACTGAGAAGATCCTGGTGGACCTATCTAGGTGGAGAAGACCCTGGTGGACCTATCTAAGCTGAGAAGACCCTGGCGGACCTATCTAGGCTGAGAAGATCCTGGTGGAGCTATCCAGGCTGCACAAGATTGATCTTCCCACAGAGTATTCATCCATCAAGTCGACATGACTCAAGATCGAGTTGAAGGCCATTACATACTCAAAATAGTAATTTTTTTTTTTTTTAAATTCTGAGAGATTTTTAAATAGATCAAAAAAAAATTATAACAATGCAAGATATTTCAGTCCTCATGCATCTGGCAGCAGGGTGAACTCTGACAAGCTCTGGCCTCAATATGGATCAACAACATCACCCATCTCTACCATCAAGTCTATGAGCCCACACTCCATAGCCATATGCTTTTTATTTAATTTTTATGTAGTATCACAAATTCATTTAGAACCTGACAGGAATACAACTTGTGCCATGTTTCATTATATAAAGGACACTGTCTGAAGCATTAATACAGTCAGGGCCAGAAATATTTGGACAGTGACACAAGTTTTGTTATTTTAGCTGTTTACAAAAACATGTTCAGAAATACAATTATATATATAATATGGGCTGAAGGTGCACACTCCCAGCTGCAATATGAGAGTTTTCACATCCAAATCGGAGAAAGGGTTTAGGAATCATAGCTCTGTAATGCATAGCCTCCTCTTTTTCAAGGGACCAAAAGTAATTGGACAAGGGACTCTAAGGGCTGCAATTAACTCTGAAGGCGTCTCCCTCATTAACCTGTAATCAATGAAGTAGTTAAAAGGTCTGGGGTTGATTACAGGTGTGTGGTTTTGCATTTGGAAGCTGTTGCTGTGACCAGACAACATGCGGTCTAAGGAACTCTCAATTGAGGTGAAGCAGAACATGCTGAGGCTGAAAAAAAAGAAAAAATCCATCAGAGAGATAGCAGACATGCTTGGAGTAGCAAACTCAACAGTCGGGTACATTCTGAGAAAAAAGGAATTGACTGGTGAGCTTGGGAACTCAAAAAGGCCTGGGCGTCCACAGATGACAACAGTGGTGAAGAAGAACCCGTTCACAACATCAACTGAAGTCCAGAACACTCTCAGTGAAGTAGGTGTATCTGTCTCTAAGTCAACAGTAAAGAGAAGACTCCATGAAAGTAAATACAAAGGGTTCACATCTAGATGCAAACCATTCATCAATTCCAAAAATAGACAGGCCAGAGTTAAATTTGCTGAAAAACACCTCATGAAGCCAGCTCAGTTCTGGAAAAGTATTCTATGGACAGATGAGACAAAGATCAACCTGTACCAGAATGATGGGAAGAAAAAAGTTTGGAGAAGAAAGGGAACGGCACATGATCCAAGGCACACCACATCCTCTGTAAAACATGGTGGAGGCAACGTGATGGCATGGGCATGCATGGCTTTCAATGGCACTGGGTCACTTGTGTTTATTGATGACATAACAGCAGACAAGAGTAGCCGGATGAATTCTGAAGTGTACCGGGATATACTTTCAGCCCAGATTCAGCAAAATGCCGCAAAGTTGATCGGACGGCGCTTCATAGTACAGATGGACAATGACCCCAAGCATACAGCCAAAGCTACCCAGGAGTTCATGAGTGCAAAAAAGTGGAACCTTCTGCAATGGCCAAGTCAATCACCAGATCTTAACCCAATTGAGCATGCATTTCACTTGCTCAAATCCAGACTTAAGACGGAAAGACCCACAAACAAGCAAGACCTGAAGACTGCGGCTGTAAAGGCCTGGCAAAGCATTAAGAAGGAGGAAACCCAGCGTTTGGTGATGTCCATGGGTTCCAGACTTAAGGCAGTGATTGCCTCCAAAGGATTCGCAACAAATTATTGAAAATAAAAATATTTTGTTTGGGTTTGGTTTATTTGTCCAATTACTTTTGACCTCCTAAAATGTGGAGTATTTGTAAAGAAATGTGTACAATTCCTACAATTTCTATCAGATATTTTTGTTCAAACCTTCAAATTAAACGTTACAATCTGCACTTGAATTCTGTTGTAGAGATTTAATTTCAAATCCAATGTGGTGGCATGCAGAGCCCAACTCGCGAAAATTGTGTCACTGTCCAAATATTTCTGGACCTAACTGTATCTCCGTAATACAATGTTGTATAAAGGCCCCATACAGCGTGTAACTGCATTGTGGTATAAGGGGTAAAGTGGAGAGTGTCAAGCTGGCGCAGGGAGCATTGTGTGGCTTATAAGTCTACTTATGCTGACTTAGCTCTCTAGGCAAGGAGAACATTACCTCTTAATTTAAGAGTCTTAAACCCACTGTCAGAGGCCTCTCAACCAGCCAAACCAGTTCTGATTTCCACGTTAAATAGGTAAGCACTAGGGACATGAGTCCTTAGACTTCTTCAGAGGCCTCTCACCCATTCAATCCAGTTCTCCTGCTCTCCACTCTTAAGAGGTAAGCACTAGAAACGTTACCCCTTAGACCCCCTGTCAGAGGCCCCTCACTCAGCCAAACTAGTTCCCCTACATTCCAGTTTTAAGAGGTAAGTGTGCCGCCCCGTGGAAGCAGCCGAGCTGCTCGGGTCCGAGTTTGCTGTGGCTCGAGGGTCTCCGGACCGGGGGTCATGCTGCCACTCAAATGAAAGGGGGTATTTACAGAGGAGTTGATATATAGTTTGCGATGCCACCCATGGTGTACGGTAATTTGGGAGTACCGCCGCTGCTGTTGGGAGTACCCGGGGTGATGAAGTGGGGCAGCAAGGTGTCGTAGCCCTCCACGGGTAGGGGGAATGCCCCGGGACTCGGTGTAGGGGTGCCGTGGGATGCAGGGGTCACTCTCGTATTCACTCAGTTCATAAGCAGGCGCTGACAACCGGGTAAACCAATTCTCTGAGAACCGCTGCCGCTGAGGGGAGCTCGTCCGGGTCCCGTCCCCTATGGTGTTGCCTGGTGATCTGTGACCTGCCTCCTGGCACTAAGTATAACTTCAACTTGGTGGCCCAGTGTGGGAGCTTGCTCTCAGGGCTCACGCTTGGGATTTTCTGGACCGTTTTTGGTTGGAAAGTCCTATCCCCCTCGTTGCACTAGTGCTCCGATTCTGGAGAGGGTAGTTGTGACGACATGGACTCTCATGGGTTAACGTTTCTTAAAATCCAGCCAGACAGCACGATAGATTGTCTGTAGATGGGGGAGAAGTCCCTCATTGTTTTTACAAGACTCTTGTTGACTCAATGTAATTGTGTTGGCCACTGAAAGCTAGACTATTGTTCTCCAGACATTTCCAGTAACCATTGTATTGTAGCTGTGTATTGATAATGTAATTACCTTAGTAGCCATTGTCTAGTCAGTGACTCCCAGTTTACATGTACACCCTCAGCCTTTCTAAGCACATCATTTGAATGAGCATTGTCCATGTAGCTTGAAATTCGTCCAATGGGAGAAGCAATCTTGTCCAACCAATGGATGAGGACGCAGTGTGTCCAGGGGGAGGGCTGTGGCTATAAGAGAGGACTTCTTTAAGCCACCAGATTGTTGATGGTGGATGGATTCAGTCTAAGCTCTTTGGAGCTGACTGGAGGATCAGGACATCTTATGGCTTCAATCTAGGGACTCCGGATCCGGTTGGAGACCATATCCACAGCCTAGGGATTTCGACTCCGGCTGCCAGGATTGTAACATCAAACCAGGACTACCTAAGGAGGACATGCAGGTTGGGACAGTTCAGTCACCTGTTACAGACTTTGCAGACCTCAGACAGCTTGGAACCTGTGAGGCATGGACATTCTAAATCCCTGGTGAGCCAGCGGAAGGGTGAGACTCTGTTGCCTGTTACATTTGTGTGTTTTGCTGGTTATGCGTTATGTGCCGTTAATTGTTTGGGGATCCAATAAAGTCTAATTATTGTGGTTCCCTAACCCTGTGTTGTCTGAGTAGTGTTACGCCCACGGTTAAGGAGGCCGGCGTTCAGTTGGGATGAGCCCTGAGCCACGCTGTCTTTCTAAAGGCGGCGGGTTTTAGTGGACGAGAGCGCCCACTGAGCCCCGTGTCTCCACAATTGGTGGCAGCAGTGGGATACTACTCAGCCTGGTTTACCCAGGGGAGCTGCAGTGGACTGGTGTTTTCGGACACCGTCCAGGGCTCAACAACCAGGGAGGCACATAAGCATACCCAGCAGGCCATAGGGGAGGCATTCAGGTTTCGGACGCTGCCATGTCCAACCCCACCAGCTCAGCCATGGGACAAGGACAAGAGAGGAGTTACGACCGCTGCAGTAAATGGATGCTACAGGATCTGTGCCAGAGGCGAAAGATTATCTACTGGAACGCTGAGACTCGGTCAGCCTTGATCCAGAAATTAGTCGATTGGGATGCCCAGAATGATGCAGAGGACGATGAGGATCCCGCCGATATTGACCCGGAGGATTTAAACTATGTGCCACATCATGGATCTAGTGACAATCGGAAATCAACTTTGTCCAAAATTTCCCAAGCCACAGCATTGTTGGATGCATTGGGGCCTAGAGCCTCAAGAGAAGAGAGGGCTTGGGTTATGGAATATGTTTATGGGATTCCAGCTGCCGTACTGCTAGCACCAGCCAGTCGAGAAGGATGGTCCCGCTACCCAGCAGAAGCTGCACCAAAACAAAGAGGCCGCATGCTTGGAGCCCATCTGCCAGTCCAACCAGTCAACATATGCCGAGATGAACCAACGAGACCTGAGGAATGCTACTCCCAAGAAACACCAATAGCTGAGGAAGTGGTTTATCCAGTCCACACCCTACGGCAGGTCGGACAACGTACACCAGCCAACCTCCATCCCCACATCCAGATGGTCAAGGTCGGTGATATACAGGCTCAGGGACTTCGAGACATTGGATCTTCCATCACTCTGGTAAGCCCAGTTATTGTTTCCCCAGAAGACCCTGTACTGGATTCCCAATTATTCATCTCCCTGGCTGAGGGCCAGCGCTCAGACATTCCTCTGGCATGTGTGCAGTTGGACCTAAGGACTGACCAGGGAGAGGTCGAGGTGGAGATTGTGAACAGCCTCCCCATACCTGTCATTGTGGAGACTGACCAGAGCAAGGCTGATGTGGAGCTTATGGACACCGTCCCCACACCAGTTATTTCGGGAAAGGACCAGGGAGAGGTTGATGTGAGACTTGTGAACAGCCTCCCCACACCTGTCATTGTGGAGACTGACCAGACCAAGGCTGATGTGGAGCTTATGGACACCGTCCCCACACCAGTTATTTCGGGAAAGGACCAGGGAGAGGTTGATGTGAGACTTGTGAACAGCCTCCCCACACCTGTCATTGTGGAGACTGACCAGACCAAGGCTGATGTGGAGCTTATGGACACCGTCCCCACACCAGTTATTTCGGGAAAGGACCAGGGAGAGGTTGATGTGAGACTTGTGAACAGCCTCCCCACACCTGTCATTGTGGAGACTAATCAGAGCAAGGCTGATGTGGAGCTTATGGACACCGTCCCCACACCAGTTACTTTGGGGTCTGACCAGGAAGAGGTCCATATGGAGTTTAGGGACAGCCTCCCCACACCTGTTGTTTCGGGGTCTAGCCAGGAGGAAGTTGAAGTGGGGTTCATAGATGGCCCCACCAAGCCTGATGTTTCAGATACCACTCAAAGGGAAGTGAAAGTGGGGCTTGTGAATTACCTGCTCACACCAGTCATTTTGGAGAATGACCTAGGACAAGGGCTATCCAGTCAGTTTGAAGCAGCCATCACCCACCTCCAAGCCAAGCAGGACCCTGATGTGGATTTTTCTAACATCTTTTCCAGGGATGGTTTACATTCCCGGTCTCCAACATCCACTTCTGAGCCAAGAACCGTGAGTAAGCCTAACCACACTGTGGCTATTGACTGGGGAAGGATTGATAGTGGGAGATTTGTGCAGGCCCAACTCATGGACCACACCTTAGTGCTTGTCCACAATATGGCCGCTCAACTTGGGGGAGGTAATCAGGGGGAGGTGTATAGATGCAAGCCTCTGTTGTGTTAGGTTGACCTAACAGTCACAGCTGTTGCCAGCGATGTCCGAATGCAGAGAAGGTACCGGTGACCCCCCTCTGCCCTCCCTTTAGCCTTTAATGAAAACAGGCAGACACCGTTATACACGTAAAGGCTAGGAGACGTGCGGCTCCGAATAGAAAGACTGTATTATTTTGTTTACATTTCAAAGTTATACAAAGTTGATTAGGGCGTAACTATGCAACATACATATTCATTAATCTACATTCATTAAGGCGTGGATTGCATATTCCCAGCAGCAGAAATTAACATAATGACTTATACTCCCATAACAAACTGTTGCGTTCTTATTCCCATAACAAGATGTTTGTCAGTCGTTTCTAAGTCAAAACAATCTGTGTCCTTGAGGTTGGTCTCACAGTTTATTACGCAAATAAGTCTGGTTTGGTCTTGCCAGGGAGAATGAATTTCTATTATTTTTCTAAGGCAGTGAAAAAGGTTAACTCTTTCCTCACAATACCCCCTATTGGCGTGATTGATGGACAGGGGGCCATCGAGAAGCTGTGGACTATAGAGCGAGCAGGCTAGCCTCCAGATACTTTCTGAGCCGCGGGTGTGCTCAGGGAGTGTCGTCTCACATCCGTCACCCAGGACTGCCTGCATGCCTCTCGATAGGAGTCTCATCATGATACGCCAAGGTGATTTCTAGAGGAAAGAGTAGAGAAGAGAAAAAAGGCATATTAGTGATTTCATATGGGTGCTGAATAATCATTGCATCTACATTGCTTCAAGCAGCGGGAAAACAAAGCCATTAGCAACTTGAACACTACATAAGCAACTAGTAAACAGAGTAACACTTGGTGTCATTTACTGATAGTCTGTTGTAACAGCCTCCCCATTGAAACACTTCGTTTATTGGGACTGGTATGGCTAAGTATGGAATGGAAGAGGCTGTCACAGGTGCGTGTGTACATATCCAGCAGTCTGTGATCTTAAGTTTTTCAGCTAACACTTCATGATGGGTCTCAAATGAATTCTGCCGTGGTGTAGAAGGCCCCAAAAAGGGAGTACACATAGAAATACTTATCAGCGGTATTAGGCCTTCTTGCAGTGGCTGGCATGGACCCATATCAATCTCCCCTCAAGTTTGACGGAGGTTGGAGTGGTCAGCTGGACAGTCAAAGGCCCTTCGAATCGTGGCTCAAGGGTCTTTCTCACGTGCTTCTTTAGGTAGACCCGGTCACCAGGCTTTAGGGAGTGGGTTCCTGGAACAGCATCAGGATCAGGTAGAGAAGAGTAGACCCTTTGGTGGGTTTCAGTTAGTCTCTTCTGCAGGGAAACAACATAAGACGTTAGGCTATCACATTGCAGGTGTAACTCCTGCAGGAAGTAGCATCCTAATCTGGGTGCACTACCAAAGAGTATTTCAAATGGTGAGAGCCTGTGCTTTCCCTGCGGGGTAGTCCTTATAGAGTAAAGAGCTATGGGGAGACATTCTGTCCATGGTCTACCAGTCTCATCCACTGCCTTGGCTAGTTTGAGCTTTAGCGTTCCATTTAACCTTTCCACTTTCCCTGATGACTGTGGGTGGTTAGGTGTGTGTAAGGCTGACTGAATGCCTAACAGGGCACAGGTGTTCTGGAAAACTTGTCCAGTGAAATGAGTACCTCGGTCTGACTCTATGACTTCAGGGAGTCCAAACCGAGGCACCAGCTCACAGGCCAATTTCTTTGCTGTAATTCGGGCTGTGGCTGAGCTGACATGATAGGCCTCTGGCCATCCTGAGAAGAGGTCTACACAGACAAGTACAAACTCGTAGATGCCATGTTTTGGCAACTGTATATAGTCTATTTGTACTCTTTGAAATGGGGCAAACGTCTTTGGCATGTGTCTTTGCGGGGTTTTAGTTAGCTGGCCTGGATTGTGTTGTTGACAGATGTGACAAGCTTTTATTCTCTGGGAGGCGTATTGTCTGAAGCCGGGGGCTACCCAATATGGTTGCATCTGGTTCATGATTGAGTTTTTGCTACTGTGTGTGGGATAGTGGAGTACTTGGAAAATGGCAGGGAACCAACTGCGTGGCAGGACGGGAAGTCCATTTAGGCGCCAAATCCCCTCCACCTTTTCTGCCCCCTTGGCCCGCCATCCAGCTTTTTCTTCCTCAGAGGCGTTTTCTTGTGTCTCAAAGAGGTTCTGCATTTCTTCCTCCGTCGTTGACACTGTTTCCGTCTCCTTCAAAGGGAGTAAGGCTGCTTGTTTTGCTGTTTGGTCGGCCAAGCGATTTCCCCTTGCCTCGGGTGTTTGAGCCTTAGTGTGGGCAGCAACCTTTATGATTGCTAGCTGTTTTTGAATCAAGGCTACTTCCATTAGTTTCTTCACTGAGGCTCCATGCCTGATGGGATTTCCTGTTGCTGTGAGGAATCCTCTTGTCTGCCAGATAGTGCCAAAATCGTGCACAATGCCGTGTGCATAGGCTGAGTCCGTGTAGATGTTCGCTGTTTGTTCTTCCAGAAACTCAATTGCCCAGATGAGAGCAAGAAGTTCTGCTTCTTGAGCAGATATGCGTGGAGGTAGCGGTTGTTTGGCTAGGACTGCATATAGAGTCACTACTGCAAATCCGGTGTGGAACTTGCCTGCTTCATCAGCGTATCTGCTACCATCCACAAAAAGTTCAAAGTCTGGATTTGTAAGCGGTGTTGCCTGAATATTGTGCAGGGGCTTTGCCTCATGTTCAATGAGTTCCTGACAATCATGATCAAATGGTGCGCTGATACGTTTGTCACTCTCTTCTGTCCTCTCTTCTGTCCCCCCTTCTAAACTTGTAAAGATCAGCAGATCAGCAAGGTTTAGACTTGTAACTCGAGCAAATGAGATGTTTGGGGGTAGCAACAGCGTGCACTGGAGTCTGACTTGTCTTGCCATGGAGAGGTGTTTCAACTGCACTTGATTGAGAACAGCATAGATGTCATGGCTGGTAAGGATGGTAGTCGGGAAATCGAGTGAGATTTCAGATGCTTTCTGCAGTATATTTGAAACTGCTGTAACGGCACGGACACAGGTAGGTGCTGCTTTTGTGACGTTGTCAAGTTGAGAGGAGTAGTACCCGATTATGTGATGTTTGTCCGTCTTCTGGGTGAGTACTCCTACGGCAAATCCTTGAAGCTCTGCTACGAACAGATTAAAGGTGAGATCATAGTTTGGTAGTGCCAGACAGGTGCATCAATCACTAGTTCCTTGAGCTTTTGAAAATTTTGTCGAGCTTCTTCTGTAAGGGAAAAAGGAACATTCTTTGTGCAATCATACAGCGGTTGCATGAGTAGTGACGCATTGGGAATCCACCGTCTGCATTTATCTCTGCTTGCTTTGCATCCTACTTCTGCCAGAAAGGTAAGCATAACTCTTCACTAGGGCAGCACAGTAGTAAATCATCCACGTACTGGTAGATGTACTGCGAGAGGTAGCGGGAGGGGGGATTGTCTCAGCTGCGGTGGCGTAATTCCAGGCTTGACTGAAACTTTTCCTGTGGGCACGGGTAGTGTGCCGAGGTCAGTTTTTGATGTGGACCAGAGTTTTGCAGGAACTTGTAGAAGTATTGGGTCCGTGTTTAATTCATGTGTAAATTCAGATTCTGGTTGGTCTTCTATCATCTGGAGAGTGCACAGGATTTCTTCTGGGATATCTTCTGGAATTTGCAGGATAGCAGATCCATCTTCATTGTAGACAATCTGAGCTTGTAGTCTTGATAGTAGATCTTCTCCCACTAGGGCATCTCCACCCAGGGGGGACACTAAGAATTTAGACACGAACATGTATGGTCCCAGTTTCACCTTCAGTGGATGTATTATTGAGATTATCTGGGCTTGTCCATCAACTCCGGATACTACAGTAGCTTCAGAGGAGATGGATCCTTCAGGTACCAGATTCTTGGGGAGTACGGAGCGAGAGGCTCCTGAGTCCACTAAAGCTCTTATTTCCTTGCTGCCAATGTGAAGGGGGACATGTATAAATGGACCTCTGGCATCCCTATCCCGTGCTGCCGCAAGTCAGGCAGTCTTCTCCTCCTGACTCTCGGGTTGGTTTTGAGTGTCCCTCTTCTTCTTTCTACAGTCTCTGATCACGTTCTTTGACTCCACAATAGTAGCAGGTCGGTGCCTTCCTTCTTGTACCTTCTGGCTGACCGTCCACTGCTGCTATGACAACTTTCTTGTTGCTCCTTTTATCCTTTGCGTCGGTTTCTAAGCCACTTGCTTTGTTGACTAGAAGATCTATGTCTTCCATGTTCCTCCATTCTGGGCAGCACGCTTTCAATCTTTCTGCCAGAGGTGCATGTATTCCATCCATGAAGGATCTTACCATCAGGCGACGTATTGCACCCGCTTGTAAGTCCAGCCCTTCATCTGCGAATGACTGCATCAATCTGTAGTAAAATGAGCTGACATTCTCCACAGGACCTTGATGCACTGGTCCCATTGTGCCCTTAGTTCTTTGCTCCTGGGCACAGAAGAGATTGAGTCTTATCAGGACTCTTTCCACTACGGGATAAAGAGGCACTGGTGCTGTGGTTTGTAGCTTGTGCTGTGGGGCTCCACAGGCTAGGCATGTTTCACTCCAGTCCGGATTTTGTTGGCCACAGTTTGTGCAGGTCTATTCCAGGGATCCTGCTATTTTTGGAGTCGTTCCAGGAGTAGCTGACAGGTACGGAGGGGGCTGCGGATCCTTATTAGCTTGCTTCCCAGCTTCTTCCCATGTGTCTGATTCTTCATGGTATATCCAACCTTGATCGTGGGCTGTTTTTGCCATGTCAGAAAGAGTTCTGACTAGTTTAGTCCATGATTTATCTGCTATTACTCCTGCTCTAGTAGCTGTTATTGTATCCCATTTGTTGGGGTCCAATTGATCCTTCCCCTTCAATCCAAATGTCTTGAAAACTTCCTTGGACTGACTGGCTGTTCTTTTGCCATGATAACACGTAATGAGATGTTGCAGGGTGCATCCAGCTCTTCTGTCTTTTGATATTCCTTTCCCCATTCTTCTTCTTCTATCTTCTTCAGCTTTTTGACCCTTGAACGTCCTTTGGACTAAACCTACCTATCCTGGAGATACTCAGAGACTAACTCCTTTTGTATTCCTACCTAAGGTGAGGTCCAGAACCACCTTTCCTGGAGATACCTAGAGACTAACTCCTTATTTGTATTCCTACTGAAAGGTGGTGTCCTAACTTCAGAGGGGGCTGAGTATGTTGAATGGCGCTGGGTTGCCCTTGTAACAGAGATACACTCTATATCCGATAGCAATGGCAAACAGGGCTATTCCCACTAACACTAGGGCAGTGAATATCACATCCATTGGACAGAGCAGGTACACTACTCCCTTTCAACACTCACTGATGTATGAGATCTATAACAACCAACAAGGACAACAGCACAGAAGCAAAGCGCAGGAGAGCAGACACACGACACACGGAGAGGCAGAGAAAAACAGAGAAACAAACAAGCAAACAACCAAACAAGGCACAGAAAACATCAGCTGGCAAGGCTCTCTCAGAGTTCAATAGAAACCCGCCAATAACCCAGTATCTACTCACAGTGTACCATTTTGCGCGTTGAGGAGAGGGGAGATCAGATGTGGGGAGCATAAAGAGAAGAATAAGGTTCAACTCTTACCTGGCCAGGTGTTTCTGGTCCCCACGTCTGGTCCACTCCTCCTCTGAATGGCAAGACAGTCCACTGCGTCCTGGGATTACAAACACGGGTCCCTGTTCGGGCGCCAGATAATGTTAGGTTGACCTAACAGTCACAGCTGTTGCCAGCGATGTCCGAATGCAGAGAAGGTACCGGTGACCCCCCTCTGCCCTCCCTTTAGCCTTTAATGAAAACAGGCAGACACCGTTATACACGTAAAGGCTAGGAGACGTGCGGCTCCGAATAGAAAGACTGTATTATTTTGTTTACATTTCAAAGTTATACAAAGTTGATTAGGGCGTAACTATGCAACATACATATTCATTAATCTACATTCATTAAGGCGTGGATTGCATATTCCCAGCAGCAGAAATTAACATAATGACTTATACTCCATGTGAGGTAGCGCGGTCGGCTGCGCAGCAGAAGACACGGGATCCAGGCATATAGGTTCACAGCACACGGTGTTTAATGTCCAAACAAAAATCCACAGCAATATACATGTCTCTCCAGCAGAGACTCAGGGAGTTGTGATCACTCCCTCACACCCGGCACACCTGCCCCTCGTTCCTGTTTCCATTTAACCCTTCCTTCAGCCTGTAGGGAAACAGCATTAACCCTAGAGTGGATTTACTTTCTATCATGGAGTGAGCACAACCGGGGCGAGACATACCGGCCGTCATAGATAACCCCGGTCACAGTCTCACATACCCCCCCCCTCAGTTCAAGCGTGCGGGGTTGAACTCCCGCCATCAAACACGGGCCGCGGGACAAGGCATCGGCGTTGACCTGCAACCTACCGGCCCGGTGTTCAACCGTAAACCGGAAGTTCTGCAGAGAAAGGAACCACCGGGTAACCCGGGCATTCCGTTCCTTGGCGGACCTCATCCAGACCAGCGGAGAGTGATCAGTCACCAAGCGAAACTGCCGTCCCAGCAGGTAATAGCGTAGGGACTCCAAGGCCCATTTAATCGCCAGGCACTCCTTCTCCACTACGCTATAATTCCGCTCGGGAGGGGTGAGCTTCCTACTCAAGAAGGTGACGGGGTGTTCCTCCCCCTGAACCACCTGAGACAGCACTGCCCCCAGGCCGACCTCAGAGGCGTCAGTCTGTACTATGAACTCCTTCCGGAAATCAGGGTTGACCAGAACGGGTTGTCCGCACAGGACCCCCTTCAGGGCCCGGAAGGAGTCCTCGGCCTGCGGAGTCCAGCGCACCATGACGGACTTCTTGCCTTTGAGAAGGTCCGTCAAGGGGGCTGATAGTCCCGCAAAATCTCTTACAAACCTCCTGTAGTACCCCACGATACCCAGGAAGGCCCTAACCTGCTTTGTGGTCAGGGGTCTAGGCCACTTCTGGATCGCCTCAACCTTGTTAATTTGGGGCTTTATCACTCCTTGGCCTATCACGTAGCCCAAGTAGCGGGCTTCCGTGAGTCCCAACGCACATTTCTTGGGATTGGCTGTCAATCCGGCTGTTCGAAGCGCGTCCACCACCGCTTGTACCTGTTCCAAGTGGGTCTGCCAATCGGGGCTGTAAATAATGATGTCATCAAGGTACGCTGATGCATACGCCTGGTGGGGTTCCAGCACTAAGTCCATCAACCTCTGGAACGTGGCCGGAGCGCCATGTAACCCAAAAGGCAAGACAACATAGTGGAAGAGACCCTCCGGCGTAACAAAAGCGGTTTTCTCCTTGGCGGACTCCGTCAGTGGCACCTGCCAGTACCCCTTGGTCAGGTCGAGCGTGGTAAAATATCGCGCCTGTCCCAGCCTATCAATCAGCTCATCCACCCGGGGCATGGGGTAGAGATCGAACTTGGATATTTCGTTCAATTTCCTAAAGTCATTGCAGAACCTTAAGGAGCCATCGGGTTTTGGTATTAGGACAATGGGACTAGCCCATTCACTCCGGGATTTTTCGATGACCCCCAGGCGTAGCATTGTCTTCACTTCTTCTGATATGGCTTGTCTTCGAGCCTCCGGCACGCGGTATGACTTCAGGCGTACCTTCAGGTGGGGCTCGGTGACAATGTCATGTCGTATCAGACTGGTCCTACCCGGCAACTCGGAGAAGACATCGGGGTTCTGCTGAACCAGCCGTCTGGCCTCTCGCCTCTGTTGCTTGGTGAGGGCTTCTCCGATCCTTACTTCCGGTTCGTCCTCTCCGGAGGTCGCTGAAGCCGGGAGTGAACGACCCGAAGAGGAGGGAGATGGGGGAAACTCAACCATCAGGCTTTCCCGTTCCTGCCACGGTTTTAATAGGTTGACATGGTATATTTGTTCAGGTTTCCGCCTACCGGGCTGCAATACTTTATAGTTGACCACCCCGACTTTTTCCTTTATCTCGTAGGGGCCTTGCCACTGAGCCAGGAATTTACTCTCCGCCGTGGGGATTAATACCAACACCCGATCCCCGGGTTTAAAGGTCCGCACGGTGGCTTGTCTATTATAGCGGCCGCTTTGCGCGGCCTGAGCCTCCTGTAAATGCTCCTTCACAATTGGCATGACCGCGCTTATGCGGTTCTGCATTCCTAAAATGTGTTCAATCACACTTTTATGGGGGGTGGGCTCTTGCTCCCATGTTTCCTTTGCCAGGTCCAACAATCCCCGGGGATGTCGCCCGTATAACAATGCAAAAGGCGAAAACCCCGTGGATGCCTGTGGCACCTCTCGGATGGCAAACATCAAATAGGGAAGCATCATATCCCAGTCCTTCCCGTCTTTGGAGATCACCCTTTTTAGCATGGTTTTCAGGGTTTTATTGAATCGTTCTACTAACCCATCCGTCTGAGGATGATACACAGACGTACGCAACTGCTTGATCTGGAGTAGCCGGTATAGTTCTTTGGTCACTTTAGACATGAATGGGGTCCCCTGATCCGTAAGGATCTCCTTGGGCAACCCCACCCGGCAGAACACAGAAAACAACTCCCGAGCTATAAGCTTCGCCGCAGTATGTCTGAGAGGTATCGCCTCTGGATACCGGGTGGCATAGTCAACGATCACTAGGATGTGTTGGTGCCCTCGAGCAGACTTTACGAGGGGCCCCACCAGATCCATCCCTATCCGTTCAAAAGGGACTTCTATAATGGGTAACGGCACCAACGGACTGCGAAAGTGGACCAGTGGTGCGGTAAGCTGACACTCCGGGCAGGTTTCGCAGAACCGTTTTACCTCCCCAAAGACCCCGGGCCAATAGAACCTTTGCAATATTCGCTCCTGCGTTTTCTTGACCCCTAGGTGGCCACTCATCAGATGTTTATGAGCCAAGTCGAGGACCCGCCGGCGATACGGCTGGGGCACCACCAACTGCTCCACCCCCACGCCCCGTATTTCATCTACCCGGTAGAGTAAATCCTGTTTAAGAGCGAAATGGGGGTACCTTACCTGGGCACCGGGCAGCTGGGCCACCCCGTCAATTACTAACACCCTATTCCGGGCATGTATTAACGTAGGGTCCTGGAGTTGGGCTGTCCCAAACGCATCCGGGGATGCCTCCAAGTCCGGGATGGGCTCGACCGTCTCAGCCTCTCCTGCCAATACCTCTAGGGGCGACCTATCGGGTTCACATTCTGTCCCTATCATGGGGACCCCTACGGCAGGTGTCCCGGATTCAGGATTGTAGGGCTCAGGCCCCGGACTGACCAATATCGGAGGGGACCTAGGGGTTCCCTTCCATAAAGTCCAAAAATAGGGCAGATCCCGTCCTAGGATCACGTCATAAGGAAGAGTGTTAAGCAGTCCCACCTCATGTTGCACCTGACCGCAAGGTGCTGTGATGGTGACAATCCCCGTGGGATAGTCTCGGCGGTCCCCATGTATGCAAACCACCCCCACGGTACGTCCTGTGGCCTTTACTTTAGCCCTCAAGGTGGATCGCACAAGGGTCACTAAGCTTCCGGAATCCAACAATCCTGTAACCGGACATCCATTCACCTGTATTTGGCACAAGTGGGGCTCAGTCTCTGGGGGAACCAGGTCAGCGGTACACACCACCTGAGCATACATTGAACCCCGCCGGGTAACCCCACAATCCATGGGCTCCGTGGTCAGGGGACACTGGGCTTCCATATGTCCCACCCGCTGGCACCGCCAACATCTAATAGGGAAGGAAACCCCCTTGACAAGTTGTCGTTTAGGGTACATGGCCTTCCGGACCTCAGGAACGGCGGGCGCGGCCTCAGCCAGGATGGTAGCGGACTCCTGTACCGGTGTCGGCGGTGGGTCCTTGGCCCTAGGCTTGGAGGGGCCGGACCGACGGGCGGTACGCAAAGTCTCAGTGTCCCGTATCAAGTCCTGCGTAGCCACATGCCGCTCTACCAGGGACACTAATTGGTCCAGGGTACTCGGGTCACCCAGTCCTACCCACCGTTGAACGGTGACGGGTAAAGTGCGCACAAAACGATCCACTACTACCCTTTCCACCATTTGCGCCGGGCTCAGAGTGTCAGGCTGCAACCACTTTTTTACAAGATGTAATAAGTCATAGGCCTGGGAGCGTACGGGTTTGGCTTCCTCATAGAACCACTGATTTACCCGCTGAGCCCGTACATAGGTATTCACCCCCAACCGAGCCAGTATTTCGGCTTTCAGGGTCACATAGTCAATGGCGTCCTCGGTACCGAGGTCCAGGTACGCTTTTTGGGGTTCCCCCGTCAGATAGGGCGACAATACCTCAGCCCACTGGGGGGTCGGCAGCTTTTCCCGCTCGGCCACCCGCTCAAACACTGCCAGGAACGCTTCCACATCATCCCCCGGGGTCATCTTTTGCAACGCTTGTCTCACCGCTTTCCGGACGCTGCCGTCGTCACCCGGTCCCGGGGTTGTTGCTGCCGGTCCGGCACGGATTGACTTGGCCAGGAGAACCATCTGTTCTTGGTGCCTTTTTTCCTGCAATTTCAAGGATTGCTGGTGCTGTTGCTGCTGTTGCTCCAACGTCCGGAGCAGGTGGGTATTCACCTGTTGTTGCTGTGCATTAGCCTCTTGTTGTTGTGCATTAGCCTGCTGCTGCTGTGCATTAGCCTGAGCCAAATGCCTTAGTATGTCCTCCATGGCGTCGCTGGGTTTGGGCCGTAGTATAGCTGCTTGAATCCAGGACATGTGCTACCGGATCACCAGAAAAGGAAGTACACCTCACCGGGCTGGCATGCCCGCCGATTCTCCACCATATGTGAGGTAGCGCGGTCGGCTGCGCAGCAGAAGACACGGGATCCAGGCATATAGGTTCACAGCACACGGTGTTTAATGTCCAAACAAAAATCCACAGCAATATACATGTCTCTCCAGCAGAGACTCAGGGAGTTGTGATCACTCCCTCACACCCGGCACACCTGCCCCTCGTTCCTGTTTCCATTTAACCCTTCCTTCAGCCTGTAGGGAAACAGCATTAACCCTAGAGTGGATTTACTTTCTATCATGGAGTGAGCACAACCGGGGCGAGACATACCGGCCGTCATAGATAACCCCGGTCACAGTCTCACATCCCATAACAAACTGTTGCGTTCTTATTCCCATAACAAGATGTTTGTCAGTCGTTTCTAAGTCAAAACAATCTGTGTCCTTGAGGTTGGTCTCACAGTTTATTACGCAAATAAGTCTGGTTTGGTCTTGCCAGGGAGAATGAATTTCTATTATTTTTCTAAGGCAGTGAAAAAGGTTAACTCTTTCCTCACAGTTGCTGACCTCACCATTAAAAAGGACAATGCCGTCAAGAGGAGAAGGATGATCGGAAGCCTATCATGTCTGGCTAATATTAAGAAGGGGGAGGAATGTGACGACATGGACTCTCATGGGTTAACGTTTCTTAAAATCCAGCCAGACAGCACGATAGATTGTCTATAGATGGGGGAGAAGTCCCTCATTGTTTTTACAAGACTCTTGTTGACTCAATGTAATTGTGTTGGCCACTGAAAGCTAGACTATTGTTCTCCAGACATTTCCAGTAACCATTGTATTGTAGCTGTGTATTGATAATGTAATTACCTTAGTAGCCATTGTCTAGTCAGTGACTCCCAGTTTACATGTACACCCTCAGCCTTTCTAAGCACATCATTTGAATGAGCATTGTCCATGTAGCTTGAAATTCGTCCAATGGGAGAAGCAATCTTGTCCAACCAATGGATGAGGACGCAGTGTGTCCAGGGGGAGGGCTGTGGCTATAAGAGAGGACTTCTTTAAGCCACCAGGTTGTTGATGGTGGATGGATTCAGTCTAAGCTCTTTGGAGCTGACTGGAGGATCAGGACATCTTATGGCTTCAATCTAGGGACTCCGGATCCGGTTGGAGACCATATCCACAGCCTAGGGATTTCGACTCCGGCTGCCAGGATTGTAACATCAAACCAGGACTACCTAAGGAGGACACGCAGGTTGGGACAGTTCAGTCACCTGTTACAGACTTTGCAGACCTCAGACACCTTGGAACCTGTGAGGCATGGACATTCTAAATCCCTGGTGAGCCAGCGGAAGGGTGAGACTCTGTTGCCTGTTACATTTGTGTGTTTTGCTGGTTATGCGTTATGTGCCGTTAATTGTTTGGGGATCCAATAAAGTCTAATTATTCTGGTTCCCTAACCCTGTGTTGTCTGAGTAGTGTTACGCCCATGGTTAAGGAGGCCGGCGTTCAGTTGGGATGAGCCCTGAGCCACGCTGTCTTTCTAAAGGCGGCGGGTTTTAGTGGACGAGAGCGCCCACTGAGCCCCGTGTCTCCACAGTAGTGTCGCAAGCGGAGGAGGGGACGCTGCGCTCTCCCACTGCTCGGGTCCGGCTGCCACTGCTGCTGCGGCTGCTGCTGCTCGGTGGTGGCTCGAGCGGTGGGCCGGATCCCGGGGACTCGAGCGGCGTTCCTCGCCCGTGAGTGAAAAGGGGAATTTTGATTGTGGGGGTTTTGATTATTGTCCGTGACGCCACCCACGATTGTGGTGATATTGGTGACACCACCGCTGCTCTAGACGGGGATCCCGGGAGCGGTGACAGGGAGCAGCTTGGTTGTTATTTCTCCCCTCCGTGGGTAGGGGGTTGGTTGTCCCGGGGCCCGGTGATGGGGTAGATATGGATGGCAGGTGGGTTACAGGGCCTGGTGAGGTGCAGGGTCGCAGGGGCAGCGCTGTGCCGCATGGCACGGTGGTACTCACTCAGCCAATGATGAGGACACAGTTCTCGGTAAAACACACGGCTGGATGGACGGGTCCCACAGACGGCTGCGGTGTTGTTTTCTCCCGGCAGGTTGATGGTGACTGCCTTTCCCTGCACCTAGATACGGTAGATGGTTCCAATGGGTTCCCACCGGTAACCCGCTCCCCAGCTTGGATATGAGCCAGAGGAGCCCCTTTTGCCCGCAGGCTCTGGCCCTGGGAAACAGTTGCCTTGGCGGTGGCGGTGTCTCCCTCACTTTGGTTGGACTGTTGCCTTCTGTCGGGACTTGGCTGTTGGGAAACCCAGGAGGTTCCCTTCACTAACGAATTCGGCAAATTCACGGCGACTCCTAGCCTTGCCGGGGTCCGTAAGCCCCTGCCAGATGGTGCTGGCTTCTCTTTGTGTACCGGTCCGGTACAGCCGGGCCACCGCCCGTCCACGGTCCTTACGGCAGACTCCGATAGGCCACTCCTGCAGACGGTCACCACCGTCTGCCAACCTTGCTGATCTGTCCGGGCCACACACCCGGACCAACTTCAGGCTACTCAACTACTACTTCCTTCTGCTCACTTTCACCTCCAACACTAATCTGCCTGTTTTTCCCGCCTCCAGGACTGTGAACTCCTCGGTGGGCGGGACCAACCGCCTGGCCCACCCCCTGGTGTGAACATCAGCCCCTGGAGGAAGGCAACAAGGGTTTTGTGTGTGACTTCGGTGTGCCTGCTGGGAGTGTGGGGTGTGTTGGTGTTGTTCTCTGTGGCCCCTCTGTGTCCAGGGCGCCTCAGTAGGAACAGATCATAAAGGCTCCGTTCTCCTCAGGTGAATTGTTGGGTTGCCTGAAGCTACTCCCCGACCTAGGGTCCGTGTACCTGTCGTGCCTTCGGTCTGATAGTGCTAGGCTGCCGGCTATCCTCCTCGACAAGGCCAGGCACCTTGCCACAATCTCCTGCGACTGGGGGTCCGACTCCTCTAGGCCCAGACCACCGTCTGCAACCTAGATAACTTCTCCAGGAGCCACCGCTTCCGACTTCCTCTCACTCTCCTCTCTACACCTCACTGACTACACTTCTACTCACTACACTCCTCACCTCCCCTCCCTGACCCCCCCCAGGTGGGCTACTCTATTGTACTGCCCTGCTCTCAGCAGCCGAGCTGGTCGGATTCGGTCCTTCTGTGGGTGGCTAGACGGTCTCCGGACCCGGGGGTCTCGCAGTCACTTCAATTGAAAAGGGGGTTATGGTGTATGGGATTTTGGAAAGTTTGTACGTGACGCCACCCACGGTATGTGGTAAATGGGGTACCACCGCTGCCGTTGAGGGGACTCCCGGGGGCGTTGGGCTGGCAGCTGGATGTTGTTAACCCTCCGTGGGTAGGGATTGATGCCCCGGGGCCCAGTGTGGTGTGAGAGGGATTGCAGGGAGCAGGAAACTCACAGTTCGGTTGTCCTGGTGTTGGATGAGGTTGTATTGATGTGGAGGATCAGGAAACACAGAGTCCAGTACTTAACCAGAAATTGCCGGTGTCCGTAGGCCTTTGGCACGGGGGTGTTCGGATCCCACACCCGGTACAAGAAGGAGGGCCCTCTCTCTCTCCTGCACTCCAGCTAAGAGTCACCTTCTCTGTTTCGGACGGGGGAAGTCCTCCCTTTGCACAAGTCCGGGGTCCCGTGCACACTACCGGCGGGCCACTACCCTGCCCCGGTCCACTACGGGTTCCCCTGAGCCTACTCTCCACTTCAGCTCCAAGACTTCTGCTTTTTCTTTGCTTCACTTCCCCTGCAGCACAGGAGCTACAACCCCTGTCTGCACTCCTCTCCACCAACTCACTCAACTCCTCCCCTCCTGCTCTTTTTGTTACACTGGGGGGAGGGTGCGGCTGCCTCACTGTACCAGTGCGGGATAAGGTGATACCAGGGAGGTTTAACTCTTTCTGTGACTACCTGGTTTTGCCAGGGCGTCACACTATTCCACTGAAGCCGTCCACTGGTGTGTCTGGTGGGTGTGGTGCAGGGTGTATCTAGGATTTGATTTGCTGTTGGAGGCGACACCATTAAGATAGGGACCCAGAACCAAGAGGAAGGTGGAATACCGCACAGAAGGGCAGTTTGTGCAGTACCCTGTGACAACCTGATAGTCCAGGGGCGTCACATAAGCACTAGAACTGTTACCTCTTAGACCCCGTGTCAGAGGTCTCTCACCAAGCCAAATCAGTTCTCCTGCTTTCCACTCTACATAGGTAAGCACTAGAAACGTGACCTCTTAGACCTCTTAAACCCCCTGTCAGAGGCCTATCACCAAGCAAAACCAGCTCTCCTCCTTTCTACTCTAAATAGATAAGCACTAGAATGGTGAACTCTATCAGAGGCTCTCACTCAGCCAACCCTGTCCTCCTGCTATCCACTCTTAAGACGTAAGCACCAGAAACGTGACCTCTTAACCTCTTGTCAGAGGCCTCTCACCCAGCCACACCAGCTCTCCTGCTTTCCAGTTTTAAGCAGGAAGCACTAGAACTGTTACCCCTTAGACCCCCTGTCAGAGGCCTCTCACGCAGCCACACCACTTCCCCTGCGTTCTATTCTAAATAGGTAAGCCCTAGAAACAAGACCTCTTAAACCTCCTGTCAGAGGCCTGTCACCCAGCCACACCAGGTACCCGGCTTTCCACTCTAAATAGGTGACACTAGAAATGTTACCCCTTAGACCCTCTGTCAGTGGCCTCTCACCCAGTCACACTAGGTCTCCGGCTTTCCACTCTAAATAGGTGACACTAGAAATGTTACCCCTTAGACCCTCTGTCAGTGGCCTCTCACCCAGTCACACTAGGTCTCCGGCTTTCCACTCTAAATAGGTGACACTAGAAATGTTACCCCTTAGACCCTCTGTCACTGGCCTCTCACCCAGTCACACTAGGTCTCCAGCTTTCCACACTAAATGGTTGACACTAGAAATGTTACCCCTTAGACCCTCTGTCAGTGGCCTCTCACCCAGCCACACCAGGTACCCGGCTTTCCACTCTAAATAGGTGACACTAGAAATGTTACCCCTTAGACCCTCTGTCAGTGGCCTCTGACCCAGTCACACTAGGTCTCCGGCTTTGCCATGTGCGCAAGTTGCATCTTTATGGTGACCACAAAGATGCACGTTTTTGGTCCCAAAAAAAACCTTCCTCAGCATGCATTTCTTGCCGTGTTTTATTGTCAGGTTTTTTACTGCATTTTTGCCCAGTGCGTTTTTTAAGTCAAATCTATTGACTGGAAAGGCTCAAAAGCGCTGGCAAAAAAAGCAGAAAGAATTGACATGCTGCATCTTTGTGGTCACCACAAAGATGCAGCCAAAAAAAAAGTAATCTGGAGCCTGCCTCCATGCACAGTTTCATGTCCGTGTAGGTCCCTCTAGCCTGAAACTATAAAGTCTCTTCAGTTTTTAGGTGAAGATTTGCTTCCAAGGGCTGGCACTTGGGACTCTAATGGGTTGCTTTCTTTGGAAAACCCCATCCCCCGCGGTGTACTGATGCCCTCAGTCTCTGAGCTCTCTGGGAAGGTCCCTGAAGGTCCCCTTCCTCTGCAGGTTAATTGCCAGGACGTTTAATCGGCTCCTGACCTAGGGTCCTGTACCCCGTCTTGCTCGGTACCGGTCAGTTCTTTTGGGCTTTCTGGTGCTGACAGTCCTCCTAGACTATGTCCGTCGCACCCTTATCCAATGTCACTGCTACCAGTCCCTGACTCCTCTGGTCCCCCAGACCACTGTCTGCGACCCAACCTCGGTCCTTCTAGCTCCCTGGGAGCTCACACTCCCCAGCTCTTCTCTCTTTGAGGGCTCTCACTAGACTCTCTCACGTCCCTCCCACCAGTCTGCCTGACCCCTAGATGGGTGGCCCTTTTCCAACTGGACCAACCCACTGGTGTGTCTGACAGGTCATGATGTGAGATGTTGATTGGGATTTGTGGTGCTGATGGAGGTGACACCGGTTTCTGGGAACTTGGAACCATGAGGGGTAGGTCCTGCATCCTGAGGGAACAGGATGCAGTTCCCTGTAGCACAATGATGTATTCAGGGGCGCTACAAATGCATGCAGTTATGGGACCAAAACTGCACCCAAAAAATGTGCAAAAACGTGGCGTGCGCACAAGGCCTAAGTAGGTGGCACTAGAGTTCCTGACCTTCTCCTCTCTGAATAAGTAATTTGCATATACAACCTAATAGTACCGTCATAATTATAAGTCCTTGATATGTCAAATTAGCAGCAGTTCCTTGTTCATTTTTCTCTTTGTTTTTGGTCCCACCTGTGCTCTCCGCTCTCGGCTTATAGTCACGGCCCCACGTGTGGTCGCAGATCAGTGCCGCCTCCTGAGATTTGCTGAATCAGACACTTTCCATTTTCATTGTTTCATTGAGTATAACTTTTTCTCCTTCCCTGACAGTGACATCTTTGTAAAAGCCTCGAGTTGTGTCAGTATTTTTTTTTTGTCATCGTAATAGCTGGATCCATCTTAGTATATGTCTCCCATAATTGTCTGAGGCCGATTCCTACTAAATGAATTAAAAATGCAAATCTTCTCCCATAATTGTGTAATATGATAAGGTTGG
This sequence comes from Anomaloglossus baeobatrachus, assembly GCF_048569485.1. Lineage (NCBI taxonomy): Eukaryota > Metazoa > Chordata > Amphibia > Anura > Aromobatidae > Anomaloglossus > Anomaloglossus baeobatrachus. Next base: position 39,026,055 of record NC_134354.1, on the reverse strand, counting down.
CAGCTCAATCAATACTATCTACCTCGGTCAATAATAGGTCTATGATGCATGTTTGTCAGAACTGACCAATCTCACTTTATCACTGGCTCTGCGGCCCGTCTACATCCATAAGAAATGACATTTTATTGCCAGGCTCCGATCAATCAAGTCTAATTTTTTCTATCATGGAGACTCGCGCTGTCATCTTGCAGGCTGCGGCCTGAGGTTATACTCTTTGTAACCAGGCGTCAGGCGTCACTGACACAATGCGGGGTCTATTCTGTCAAGGGCTTTTGAGTGCTGCACCACAAAGATTAGGGATTGTCCGCCTGGTTCCTCCATTCTCTCGTCATTCCTCAGCCGGAGATGCCCAAAGACCAATTTCGGAAACCACACGGAGGAGAATCTGTTATACAAATGCAAATAATTACTTAGAGCGGCTTTCTGACCGCTAGTAATTAAGCTGAAATAGTTGGTCAATATTGCAAAACAAAAATCTAAAACAATAACCTTTTAAGGGGGGGGGGTCTTTATTTTGGACAAATAGAGAGATCTGCACGACCCTGGTCCAGCATCCAAGTCAAGACTTAACCAGAACCAGAGTCCAATGAATTTTCTCAAAAGCCGGCATCCTCAGCACCTATGGGGTTTAATGACCAGCTGTTGTTAAGGACCTAATGGTGGACCAGGACCCTAACAATTTTCTCAGTTGGAACTGTGATAGCATCATGGGCAACTATGGGGTTTAAAAGACCACCAGAGACATCCGGATGTCAGCTGACCAAGTTTGCAGGACCATAGGCCAGCTGCCATGGAATATTGATTGGAATGGAGAACCAGGGTTCTAAGAACTTTCTTAGCCGGCACTCAAATTCCTTCATCCTAGGCACCTCTGGGGTCTAAAATGTCACTGTAACATCATGATGTCAGCTGACAAGGTTTGCAGGACCATAGGCCAGCTGCCATGGAGTACTGATGGGGTTAAAATGTCAGGGTCCTAAGAACCTTTTCAGCCGGGACTCAAATGCCAACATCCTTGGCACCTCTGGGGTTTACAAGGCTCCTGTGACATCATAATGTATGATGACAGTTTGCAGGACCGTAGGCTGGCTGCCATAGAATAACGATGAGGATAAAACACTGGGGTCCTAAGAACTTTCTCAGCCGGCACTCAAACTCCAGTATACTGGGTGCCTTTTGGGTTTACAAGGCTCCGGAGACATCATGATGTAAGATAACAGTTTGCAAGACCATAGGTTGGCTGCCATGAAATACTGATGGGGTTGCAGGACCAGGGTCCTATGAACTTTTTAAGCCAGGACTGAAATGCCAGAATCCTGAGCGCCCCTGGGGTCTAAAATGCTTCCATGATATCATGAAGTCAGATGACAAGGCTTGCAGGACCATGAGCTGGAATACAATGGCATACCGAATGGGTTGATGGACCATGAGATAAATGCCATGGAATACCGACGATGATGGAGGACCCGGATTCTACAAACTTTCTAAGCTGTGACTCAAATGCTGCCATTCTGGGCGCCTCTGGAATCTAAAATGCCCCAGCGACACCATTATGTCAGCTGACAAGTTTTGCAGGTCCATAGGCCGCCTGCTATGGAACATAGATGTGGTTCCAAGAGCAGGGTACTACGAACATTCTCAGCCAGCCTTCGAATGCCGACATCCTGGTCCCCTCTAGGGTCTAAAATGCCCCATTGACGTCATGATGTCAGTTGACAAGGTTTTCAAGATCATGGGCTTGATGCAATGGAATAGTGATGGGGATGCTAAACAAGAGTCCTATGAACTGTATCAGCCGGGACTCAAATTCTGGCATCCTCGGTGCCTTTGGGGCATAAAATGCTTCTACAAAATCATGATGCCAACTGACAAGGTTTGCAGGACCATAGGCCAACTGCCATAGAGTACCAATGGGAATAAAGTACCAGAGTCCTATGAACTTTCTCAGCCGGAACTCAAATGCCAGCATCCTGGGCACTTTTGGGGTCTAAAATACTCGAGTGACATCATGATGTCAGCTGACAAGGTTTGCTGGACCATGGGCTGGATTCCATGGAATACCAAAGGGGTTGCAGGACCGTGGGCTGGATGCCATGGAATACCAATGAGGATGGAGATCAGGATCCTACAAACTTTCTAAGCTGTGACTCAAATGCTGGCATCCTGGGCACCTCTGGGGTTTAAAATGCTCTCGTGACACCATTATGTCAGCTGACAAGGTTTGCAGGAACTGGCTGCCATGGAACCATGGAACTGGTTTGCTGGCTGCCATGGTACATCAATGGGGATGCAATACCAGGGTCCAATGAACTTTCTGAGCCAGCACTCAAACTCCGGTATCCTTAGCACCTTTGAGGTTTACAAAGCTCCTATGACATCATGATGTCAGCTAACAGTTTGCAGGACCATAGGCGGGCTACCATGGTGTACCGATGGGGATAATGTACCATAGTCCTACAAACCTTCTTAGTCGGCAGTCAAACTCTGGTATCTGGGCGCCTCTGGGGTTTACAAGGCTCCCGTGACATCATTATGTCAGCTCACAAGGTTTGCAGGAACATAGGCCGGCTGCCATATAGTACCGTTGGGGATAAAGTACCAGGGTCCTATGAACTTTCTCAGCCGGGACTCAAATTCCAGTATCCTGGGTGCCTTTGGGGTTTACAGGGCTCTTGTGACATCATGATGTCAGCTGACAAGGTTTGGAGGAACATAGGCCGGCTGCCATATAGTACCATTGGGGATAAAGTACCAGGGTCTTATGAACTTTCTTAGCCGGAATCAAATTCCGGTATCCTGGGTGCCTTTGGGGTTTACAGGGCTCTTGTGACATCATGATGTCAGCTGACAGTTTGCAGGACTATAGACCAGATGTCATGAAATAACGATAAGGTTGCAGGTCCAGGTTCCTACGAACCTTCTCATTCAGGACTCAAATGTTGGAATCCTGGGCGGCTCTGTGGTCTAAAATGCTCCTGCAACATCTTGATGTCAGCTGACAAGGTATGCAGGACCATAGGCTGGCTGCCATAGAGTACCAATGGGGATAAAGTACCAGGGACCTACGAACGTTCTCAGCTAGGACTCAAAGGCCGGGCATCTCTGGGGTGTAAAATGCCCAAGTGACATGATGTCAGCTGAAAAGGTTTGCAGGACAATGGGCTGGATGCCTTAAAATACTGAAGACGTTGCAAGACCATGGGCTGGATGCCATGGAATACCATTGGGGTTGCAGGACCATGGGCTGGATGCCATAGAATACCGATGGGGTTGCCGGACCATGGGCTGGATGCCATGGAATACCAGTGGCATTTCAGGACCATGGGGTGGATGTCATGGAATACCGATGGGGTTGCAGAACCATGGGCTGGATGCCATGGAATACTGGTGGCACTTCAGGACCATGGGGTGAATGCCATGGAATACCGAGGGAGCTGCATGTCCAGGGTCTACGAAATTTCTAAGTCAGTTGTCTGTATAAGATAGGACAGTGTAATTCCTCCAGACGAAGAGACGCTCTCTATAACCCTCCTTCACTCTGGTCCCTGAAATCCACCTCTATTTAAGATGTTGTGTACCTTTTAAGATTTAGTTTTTTCATTTAAATGCATGTATTTGGGGCTAAATATCATTTTTGGAATTTAGTGTTATTAACAATTTTGCCCCTTTTTGCTTTACAGGCTCTTTATTTCCCTGCACATTCAACTTTGATGTAGCCCATCATAGCTACTGACTGACAGATTCTCAGTTAACTAATTTTGTAATTGGCAATAGACAATTTAACACCGAGGATAGAGAAGGTAAATGGTGTAACATTTTTAATGAAACCCAAATGCAAAAATATATTTTTGCAATTACATGCATTTAATTAAGGAAAAAACATTGTCCCCAAAGGTGACCATATGGCGGTGACATGGGGGCATCACTATAGGAATCACATTATTACTGTGGCTAGAAATTGGCTGATTCTGGTTAAATGGTAGTAGACAATATGGCTGACTTCAAATTCCATAGCCTCCTGTATTGAGCCTTCTTTTGTCAGCAGGGTCCTTTCCTGTAGAGTGTAAGCTCTTATGATCAGCGGGGTCCTCTCTCTCTCCTGTAGAGTGTAAGCTCTTATGGACAGCAGGGTCTTCTCTGTCCTGTAGAAAGTAAGCTCGTATGGTCAGCGGAGTTCTCTCTCTCTCCTGTAGAGAGTAATCTCTTATGGTCAGCGAGGTCCTCTCTTTCTCCTGTAGAGTGTAAGCTTTTATGGTCAGTCAGGTCCTCTTTCTCTCCTGTAGTGTGTAAGCTCTTATGGTCAACTGGGTCCTCTCTCCTGTAGAACGTAAGCTCTTATGGTTAGTGGACCCTCTCTCTCTTTTGTAGAGTTTACGCTCTTATGATCATCGGGGTCCTCTCTCTCTCCTGTAGAGTCTAAGCTTTTATAGTTAGTGGGGTCCTCTCTCTCCATTAGAGTGTAAGCTTTTATGGTCAGCGGGGTCCTTTCTCCTGTAGAGTGTAAACTCATATGGTCAGCAGGGTCTTTCCTTTCTCTTGTAGACTATAAGCTCTTATAGTCAGTGGGTTCGACTCACCTGTAGAATTGTCAGTGGGTTCTCCCTCTCTCTCCTGTAGAGTGTAAGCTCTTATTGTCAGTAAGTTCCTCTCACTCCTGTAAGGTGTAATCTCTTATGGTCAGCGGGGACTTCTCTCTCTCCTGTAGAGTGTAAGTGTGTCGCCCGGGGACCAGGGGGTACTCAGATCCGGGCCATAGGGTCACTTCTGTGGGTATCACGGTGGCGTGACCCGGTCTGTGATCCCAGGCTCCACAGTATAAAGGGATTTGGTAAGGGAGATTTATATTGTCCGTGACGCCACCCACGGTTGTGGTGATTGGGACACCACCGCTGCTCTGGACGAGGATCCCGGGAGTGATGGTATGGAGCAGCTAGATGTTAGTTCTCCCCTCCGTGGGTAGGGGGTTGGTTGTCCCGGGGCCCGGTGATGGGGTAAGCAGGGAGCAGGGCGCAGTGCTGCAGTGCGGTGCCCGAGGGCACGGGTGTACTCACAAGTAAGTCACACGGAGTCACTGGTAAACTAGGAATTGCCGGTGTCCGCAGCCTTCGGTACGGGGGTGTTAGTGTCCCACACACGGTGCAGCAGCCCTTGTTGTTCTTTCCCTGCAGCCAGGTGCCTTTCTCTCCACTCTCTTCCTCTTTCTCCTCAGCCGGGAACGGGGAATCCACTCCCCTGTAGTGATCCGGGTACCCAGGTACCGAGGGGCCACCGCCCTGCTCCGGCTACCTCTGGCCCCTTCCTCACTACAGCCTGTCCCGGACCTCTCGGAGCACGCTTTGCTTTCAGCCTGGGAGCTACAGCTCCAGGCTCCACTTCTGTCTCCTCTCCAAACACTCTGCCCAGCCCCACCCCTCTGCTCTGCTTTTCTCTTACCCTGGGGGAGGTGGTTTGTCTTGCTGCACCGGTGTGAGATCAGATTACCAAGGAGGATTAACTCTTTCTGTGACAACCTGGCTGTGCCAGGGCGTCACACACCCCCTTGGTAAAACACGGCCCGTGTGGCGCCCCAGGACCTGGTCGCCACAACAGCATTGCCCTTCCAAAGGGTTAATGCTGAGCCTGGAGGTAATTGGGAGATCTATTGGCCAGTAAGTTTAACAACCAACGCAGTTCTCCCTCCGGTCAGCAGGGGGAGCTCTGAACCTGGAACTTCAGGGAGCATTCCTTAAGTCTGGCTGAAGGGAGGAAGTAGTAGTTAGTCTGGAGACAGGAGTGAAAGAGGACAGACGGAGAGTAGTGCTGCCTTGTGGAATTGGGGCCTAGAGCTGGAATAGCTTGGCCCAGTGAAGCAAGAGGTGCAGAGAGGCACAGAGGAGACTTGGACATCGGAGTCTGTGGTTGCCAGGGCATAAAATCCATCCCTGGTAGCTGAATCCGGAGGGCAGGAGAGCTGCAAGCCCCCTGGCCCAGAAGCAAACTGAGGGTACAGCTGCATCCCAAGGGCCTGGTGTGGACTCCAGCAGAGAAGCACCAGAGAGGGCCTGCGCAGTCTACCCCACAGAAAAAGGGATGAACCACCAGTCCCAGCAGCAAGAGGGCAATTGCTAACCCAAAGTGCAGTGTCCTAAACAGCAAAGAAGGATTAAGGAGTAGGCCTCATACTCAACTGGCCAAAGATCACCCCAGGCACTTCCAGGCCGGCCGGACCATCTTTACCATCTGTGACGGTCTCCCTGGACTAAACTTCTGCCGAGTAAAAGAGGAGAAGGTAAAGAGACTACTGTTTGTGCCTGTTTCTTTCATTGCTTGTCGGCCCTGCACCGTGCTAGTCACACAACACCATAGACTTCCACAAGCACCAACTGTGTCCCGGGGCACCGCTCCACCTGTGGGGAGCAGTACCACCATGGCTGCCACTTCATCACCCCGGAGGCCTTACACAGCAGCGGCGGCTTAATAGCCGCATACCACAGGTGGCGTCACGAACACAAACTTAAAGTCATCAGCCACATATTCTACTGACACCCACCAGGGCCACGGAGCCGGGCCCAGCCACCACTGACTACCACCCGACTAGTCCGGCCCGGCACCGGGTGTCCCATAGCCCTGGGGTGGGCGAGTCAACTTTTGGCGTCACGAACAGGATTTCGTGCCCGGTCCCACCGGGTACTGTGCGCCTGCAGGAATTGTGCTTAAAAGACTGTGTACTGTCTGCAAACTGCCGCCGCCATTAGCCTCGCCGAGCGCAGGAAGAAGGGGGGCGTGCCTGACAAAGAGCGCGAAGGGAGCGCGCCATCAGAGCAGAGCGCTGTTAACCCCGCGCGACCCAGAAGGAAATTTGAAAAGTGAACGGAGCCTGGTAAGGTTCACTAAGGGGGAGGAAGATGTCCGACTCAGAGGGAGGGCAGGTGGCTGCCATAGCCCGAGACGCCGCAGCACCAGCCGAAGCAATCCCAGTCGCCGTCGCCCCAGCCCCCGCTGCAGCGCCGGTAATGCCGATCACAATGCCGTACATCCCGGGAGCAGAATGGCTGCCGCAGTACTCCGGGGAGTCCCATACCTTGAGCGACTTCAGAGAAAGCCTGCACAGCTTGTTCCGGGTGTATCCGCTGACTGAGAGCCAGAAGGTGGGCATATTAATGGGACAGCTAGCCGGCGCAGCCCAGCGTGAAGTGAAGTCCTGGCCTGATACAGATAAAGGGACAGTAACCCAGATATTGGCCAAGCTAAAGAGTACTTTTGACACCCGCACCGCAGCAGAGATAAAGATGAGATTCTTTGGGTGCAAGCAGCGGGCCACAGACAGCATAAGGGACTATGCCTTAAACTTACAGGAGGCCCTGAAAGCAGTTAAACAGGTGGACCCAGAGAGTGTACGTGAAGAACACAAACTCCTAACTGAGCAGTTCATAGAGGGGCTCCGGTCAGATGCCCACAGGACCCAGCTGCGTATCATGGTCCTGCAGAACCCTGCTCTGGACTTTGCAAAGTTTAAGGACCAGGCCATCCGGGTACTGAGAGAATCTACACCGAATGACCCAGTACCCCTCCGGCCTCTTGCTATCACGTACCCCGGGGTGGTGCCTGCAACACGAGCCGCTGCAGGGGCTGAGGCGCAGTCCCTGGATAAGGATCCCACTGCAGAGCTCAGACAGCAGTTCCAGGAGCTGACCAGGACTGTAGCTGCCCTTGCCAAGACCGTGCAGTCTCTACAAGTGACCCCATCGCCTGCAAGAATCGAGTTGGCCTCCAGCCCAGATGACGTCCCATGGATGCGACAGAGGAGGATTCCGCCGACCCGAGGAAAAGACACAGACCGGTATGATTCAACAGGACAACCGATCTGCCGCCGCTGCAGCCAGGCGGGCCACATTGCACGACGCTGTCCTTTAAATGGGCCGAGCCTGGGGCCAGGAGCCAACCCCCAGGTGTAAGGAAGCCCAGCTCAAACCCCAGCCGCAGCAAGTATGTGGGAGGACGACCGGTCCTTCCCATTGTGCTGGATGGGATCCCTTTGAATGCCCTCCTGGATACGGGGTCCCAGGTAACAACCATCCCCCACAAACTGTACAAAAGATATTGGGCTGATTCAGACATTGACCATGGCCCAGATGATGATTTAACAATTGTGGCCAGTAATGGTCAGCCCTTACCTCAAATTGGGTACAAAGAAGTAACCATTAAAGTGGGGTGGGTAGAATTGCCATGTCAGGGGATGATAATTGTAGATATTGATCGCAAAGAATCTGACCCACTGCTAACCATTGGTACAAATGTGATAGAAAATTGTATTGCCGAAGTGATAATTTTGTTGCAACAGGCGTCTGAAACCGCCAGCTCCGGGCAGCAGCGTGCCCTACAGAGGGAGATCAGAGCCCTGATGAGGAGGCAGCAGGTAGAGCTGGCCGGAGGAGAAATTGGCAGTGTGAGGGTAAGTGACCCCCTCCCCATTGCAATAGCCCCAAGAAGTGAAATGTTGATATGGTGTCGGGCAGCAATAGGCCTCAAGGGTCAGGATTACCATGCCTTGGTAGAACCGGTGTATTCAGACAGTAGGCCTGGAGTCCTGGTAGCCAGAGGGGTAGCAGACGTCCGCAAGGGGAGAGTACCCGTCCGTGTCTTGAATTGTGGGGAGGAGGAGGCCAAATTGCCCCGGTACGCCACTGTAGCAAAACTGTACACTGTCAGCAACAATACCATCAAAGCAGTGGAACCCTTGATCCCGTCCGACCAGGCGGAAGACAATGGCTCCAAGGGGCAGCTGGAAGACTGGTGCCAAAAATTACATGTGGGCACCGACTCCACCCCCTCACACCAAAAGCATGGGGTTTACCGGGTGGTACAGGAGTACGAGCGGGTCTTCAGCAAACACCCCCTAGATTTTGGGCAGGTGAAAGGGGTTAAACATCAAATCCCCACGGGTGATCATCATCCCATTAAAGAGAGATACCGCCCTGTACCCCCCGCACAGTATCAGCGTGCCAAAGAAATGTTGCGGGAAATGAAGGAGGCTGGGGTTATCAGAGATAGTTGTAGCCCCTGGGCAGCTCCACTAGTGCTCGTAAAGAAAAAAGATGGTACAATGAGAATGTGTGTAGATTACAGGCAAATTAACCGCATTACACATAAAGATGCTTATCCATTGCCCAGAATAGAGGAGTCACTAACAGCCTTAAAGTCAGCTAAATATTTCTCCACCTTGGATCTCACCAGTGGGTATTGGCAGGTTCCCGTGGCAGAGGCGGACAAGGAGAAGACTGCATTCACGACGCCAATGGGCCTCTGCGAGTTCAACTGTATGCCATTCGGGCTCTGCAACGCCCCAGGGACATTCCAAAGGTTGATGGAGTGCTGCTTGGGCCACCACAACTTTGAAACCATGCTGTTGTACCTGGATGACGTCATAGTCTACTCCAAGACTTATGAAGACCACCTGAAGCACTTAAGAAAAGTGTTTGAGTCTTTGTCGAAATATGGCCTGAAGATCAAGCCGTCCAAATGCCACCTCTTGAAGCCAAAGGTACAGTACCTGGGTCATGTGGTCAGCGCAGAAGGTGTGGCACCTGATCCGGAGAAGGTCACCGTAATCAAGGACTGGCCAAGACCCACGACGGTAAAAGAGGTGCGGCAGTTCCTTGGGCTGGTGGGCTACTACCGAAGGTTCATTGATGGTTTCACAAAGATAGCAGCGCCCCTTCAAGATCTCCTGGTGGGCCAGCCAAAGCAGGCTAAGAAGCAGAGCCCTCCATTTGAATGGAGCAGCCAACTAGAAGCATCCTTTGTCCGGCTGAAAGGGGCTCTCACGGGAGAAGAAATTCTGGCCTACCCTGACTACAGCCAGCCGTTTGTACTGTATACAGACGCCAGCAACGTGGGCCTGGGAGCAGTTCTGTCCCAGGTGCAGGGAGGCAGAGAGAGGGTGATAGCGTACGCCAGTAGGAAGCTTCGGCCCACAGAAAGGAATCCAGAAAACTACAGTTCCTTCAAGCTGGAGTTCCTCGCTATTGTTTGGGCAGTGACTGAACGCTTCAAGCACTATCTGGCATCGGCCAAGTTCACCATCTTCACGGACAACAATCCGTTGACACACCTGGCAACAGCCAAGTTAGGTGCGTTGGAACAGCGATGGATGGCCCGGCTGTCTAACTTTGACTTTACCATCAAGTATCGGGCTGGCAAGAAGAATAACAATGCTGATGCGCTGTCCAGAATGCCTCATTTACCCGAGTCTGGAGAAGACCTGGATGAACTCGAAGAGATAGAGTTACCGGCTTTCCATCACCAAGGTGTTTCCCAGTGTGAGCATGCTGTAGGAGTGAAGCGCTCGAGCCAGCACGAGGTCTCGGTCAACCCATTACTCCACCATAATTGGGAAGAGACACAGAACGGTGACCCGGCCGTGCGATTGGTCAAAGAGAAGCTAGCACAAGCTGAGACCCATCTTGGCCCAGATGCTCCAGAAGAAGCCCAGCAGCTGTGGAAGGAGAGGGGACGACTGTTCACATACCAAGGCAAGCTCTGCAAGAGATATGTCAACTGGCGAACGAATGAACTCGTCTGGCAGATAGTGGTCCCACAGAGGGATGCTCCAATGGTCCTAGCAGCTTTTCATGATAACGCAGGACACTTCGGGTGGAAGAAGTTGGAGACCCTACTCCGCGAACGGTTCTACTGGGTGCACATGAGGAAGATGATCGAGAAGTGGTGCCGAGACTGTGGTCCATGTAACCTGAGGCGGAAAGATGATGCCAGCCAAAGGTCTCCCCTACAGCCAATTGTCACGAAGCAGCCCCTGGAGTTGGTGGCCCTGGACCACGTAAAGTTAACACCAAGCCGGTCAGGCTATGTGTACGCCCTCACCATTGTGGACCATTACTCCCGTTTTCTGGTAGTAGTGCCCGTGAAGGACCAGACAGCCAGAACAGCAGCGAGAGCATTTCAGGCCTACTTTTGTCGACCTCACGGTTACCCTGAAAGGGTACTGACTGATCAGGGTCCTGCATTCGAGGCAGAAGTGTTCCAAGAGTTCTGTAACCTGTACGGTTGTAAGAAAATCAGAACCACACCGTACCACCCCCAAACCAATGGATTGTGCGAGAAGATGAACCATGTGGTTATTGACATGCTCAAGACTCTACCTTTGGAAGAAAGAAACCAATGGCCAGAAAAGTTACCAGATCTGGTAGACTTGTACAACCATATCCCGGTAAATTCGACCAACTGCAGCCCTGCTTACCTGATGCGAGCCAGACCTGGCAAGTTACCTGTAGACTTTGAGATGGGGACTGTGTCACCTGAGGCGGTTCAGGAAATGGAAGATTGGGATACAGAGCGGCAGCAGCGGTACCGTAAGGTCCAGGAATGCGTAGAGAGGGCCCTGTCTCAAGCAAGAACGAGACAAGAGCAGCATTACAATCAAACAGCCCCAGCAACTCCCTTAATAGCCGCATACCACAGGTGGCGTCACGAACACAAACTTAAAGTCATCAGCCACATATTCTACTGACACCCACCAGGGCCACGGAGCCGGGCCCAGCCACCACTGACTACCACCGGACTAGTCCGGTCCGGCACCGGGTGTCCCATAGCCCTGGGGTGGGCGAGTCACCCGTCCTCGGGCCGTCTGGCCACCAACATTTATTAAACTGGGAAAAGAATAAAACATTTTAAACATTTTCACACATGCATTTTCAATAATGGCAACGTAACGGGTCCTTTAGTCACCCACCCAAACAACCTGGCCTTGGTGCTGCCCCTAAAACCCAGGCAGCACTCCTTGACCCCAGTCCAGGAACATTCCTAGATTGGTCAACGGGACCGGTGCTTCGCTGCCGTTGCGGCCGGGCAGACTGCCGGAGCCGTCGTCATCTCCGTCGCGGCCGGGCGGACTGCCGGGGCCGGTGGCAGGGTGGTCACAAAGGTGAGGCCTGGGGACCCCAGGTCTGGGTCCTCCCCCACAGACGCTGTGGGCTCCGCTACCGGTAACAGGGGTAACGGGTCGGTGCATCGCTGCAGCGGCCTCTTCCAGGAACCAAATGCTGGCAGAGTCCTGGCGTCCCTGCCTTTACAGTCCTAGTCACATAAACTGCAGTTCCTTCTTTCTGCTCCCCCTTGGTACTCGGGAGCAGTCCTTCCAGCAGCTTTTAAAGTTTCCCTTTCGCTTCCGGTCCTCCGGAGCTTCACTTCCACCCGCGTTCTCAGGGGGCGGAACCTCTTTTTCGCGCCCGCCGCTCGGAGAAGAAGGCGCCAAGCTGTTGTTTTTGGCGCCTAAAATGGCGGCTAAAATGGCGGACTTCTGGATTTTTCCTCAGCGGGACGCCGCTGACGGATGGGGCAAGGCGCACTTCCTCCAGGTGACTGGATGGGCTCGATTCTGTTCGTGACGCCAAATGTGTCGCCCGGGGACCAGGGGGTACTCAGATCCGGGCCATAGGGTCACTTCTGTGGGTATCACGGTGGCGTGACCCGGTCTGTGATCCCAGGCTCCACAGTATAAAGGGATTTGGTAAGGGAGATTTATATTGTCCGTGACGCCACCCACGGTTGTGGTGATTGGGACACCACCGCTGCTCTGGACGAGGATCCCGGGAGTGATGGTATGGAGCAGCTAGATGTTAGTTCTCCCCTCCGTGGATAGGGGGTTGGTTGTCCCGGGGCCCGGTGATGGGGTAAGCAGGGAGCAGGGCGCAGTGCTGCAGTGCGGTGCCCGAGGGCACGGGTGTACTCACAAGTAAGTCACACGGAGTCACTGGTAAACTAGGAATTGCCGGTGTCCGCAGCCTTCGGTACGGGGGTGTTAGTGTCCCACACACGGTGCAGCAGCCCTTGTTGTTCTTTCCCTGCAGCCAGGTGCCTTTCTCTCCACTCTCTTCCTCTTTCTCCTCAGCCGGGAACGGGGAATCCACTCCCCTGTAGTGATCCGGGTACCCAGGTACCGAGGGGCCACCGCCCTGCTCCGGCTACCTCTGGCCCCTTCCTCACTACAGCATGTCCCGGCCCTCTAGGAGCACGCTTTGCTTTCAGCCTGGGAGCTACAGCTCCAGGCTCCACTTCTGTCTCCTCTCCAAACACTCTGCCCAGCCCCTCCCCTCTGCTCTGTTTTTCTCTTACCCTGGGGGAGGTGGTTTGTCTTGCTGCACTGGTGTGAGATCAGATTACCAAGGAGGATTAACTCTTTCTGTGACAACCTGGCTGTGCCAGGGCGTCACATAAGCTCTAATGGTCAGCAAGGTTTTCTCTTTCTCCAGTACAGTGTAATTGTAGCACACACAGGGCAGGGGTTAAATTACTCGTCGCTGGGCCTGGTGATGTCAGATCTGGGGATGTCACGTGGTGGCCCTTTCGCCCGGTTTCGTGGAGGTTTGATTTAGTGACGCCACCTGCGGTATGCGGCCAGGGAATAGCTGTCCTTCGGGGCAGATGGTAGAATCAGCCGGGATGTTGCTGCTCCCCACAGGTGGAGCGGGCCCCAGGGAGATGATGGAGGTTGTAGTGGTGCGTTGGGGTGCAGGACTGAGGGCGCCGACAGTAACCAGACGACACAGATTGGTAGTTTCCTTTTACCTTTACTGGTAACAGGTTGTAGTTCCGAGGTTACCGTGGTCCGGTCAGCCTGGTAGCAGGGAGGAATGTCTCTATGCCAGGGACATTGGAGGCCTTCCTTATGCGCTTTCGATATTGGATCCCCGTGGCTGGAAGCTACTTGGGGACCCCGGTTCTTGGTTGCTTAGTGCTATGTCCCTCTCTGATGGACAGCGCAAGGCAGATATGGGACCCACGTGTTTCTCCGTGACCCTAAGCTCTATTTTGCTACTTCGCCTTAGGGCTTTATTGGTGGGCCAGGAAACATGGACTCTCCTGTCCTCCGGGTTTTACTACTGAGCCTTTAGTACCCAGTAATCTAGGACTCCAGTATCCTGTACAATGCGCTCGGTCCTGGAAAGCTTGTAGACAGCCGTCTTACAGCGACCGGTCTCCATCCTCTCCTCGAGGTTTCTGAGGTTCCTCTTGTTGTTCCTCTGACTAACCCCTTCCCATCCCAGAATGCACGGGGGAGGCTCGTTCCAACCATTGTGTGCAATGGTACCTGACATTGAGACCTTCCCCGCTGCTTCCAGGCATAGCACTGTCCTCCAGGTGGAGAGAACAATGCCACTGTGGCTCCCATGACCACTGGGGTGCCACATTAGCTCTTATGGTCAGCGGGTTCCTTTCTCTCCTGTGGAGCGTAAGCTCTTATAGTCAGCGGAGTCCACTGTCTCTCTCTCTCTCTCTCTCGCCTGTAGAATGTAAGCTCTTATAGTCAGCTAGGTCCTCTCTCTCTCCTGTACAATGTAAGCTCTTATGGTCAGAAGGTTCTCTCTCTCTCCTGTAGAGTGTATGCTCTTATGGTCAGCGAGGTCCTCTCTCTCTCTCTCTCCCCTGTAGAAAGTAAGCTCATGGTTAGTGAGGTCCTCTCCCTCTCCTGTAGAGTGTAAGTTCTTATGGTCAGTGGGGTCCTCTCTCTCACATGTAGAGTGTAAACTCTTATGATCAACAAGGTCCTCTCTCTCTCCTATAGAGTGTAAGCTCTTATGGTTAGTTGGGTTCTCTCTCTCCTGTAGAATGTAAGCGCTTATAGTCAGTGGGGTCCTCTCCCTCCTGTAGAGTGTAAGCTCTTATTGTCAGCGGTTACCTCTCTCTCTCCTGTAGAGTGTAAGCTCTTATGATCAGTGGGGTCCTTGATCCTGTAACATGTAAGCTCTTATGGTCAGTGGGGGGGTCTTCTCTCTCTCCTGCATAGTGTAACTTCTTATGGTCATCGGGGTCTTCTCCTTCCCCTGTAGAGTGTAAACTCTTATGGTCAGTGGGGTCCTCTCTCTCTCCTGTAGAGTGTAACCTCTTATGATCACTGGGGTCTTCTCTTTCTTTTGTAGAGTATAACGTCTTATGGTCAGTGGGGTCTTCTCTTTGTCCTGTAGAGTGTAACCTCTTATGGTCAGTGGGGTCTTTTCTTTCTCCTGTAGAGTGTAACCTCTTATGATCAGTGGGGTCTTATCTTTCTCCTGTAAAGTGTAACCTCTTATGGTCAGTGGGGTCTTCTCTTTCTCCTGTAGAGTGTAACTTCTTATGATCACTGGGGTTTTCTCTTTCTTTTGTAGAGTGTAACCTCTTATGGTCAGTGGGGTCTTCTCTTTCTCTTGTAGAGTGTAACCTCTTATGGTCAGTGGGGTCTTCTCTTTCTCCTGTAGAGGGTAACCTCTTATGATCAGTTAGTTTTTTTCTCTCTGTCTCCTGTAGTGTAAGTGTGACGCCCTGGACTAGCCAGGTCGTCCCAGGTAGTCCCATGCACACACATTCCCTCCCCTTTAGTAAGGTGACAGCAGCCAAACTAAAAACCTTTTGACATCTCTCTCCGGGTTTGATGTTCACACCAGAGGGGCGGAGCCAGGTGGTTGGCTCTGCCCACCGAGGAGTTCACAGGCCCGGAGGCGAGAAAAAAAGAGAGTGGTAGTCTAGCCTTGACAGTGGAGTGAAGTGGAGTCAAGTTCAAGGGCAGACCTATACTCAGGCCTGCCAAAGTCTACACCAGGTGTCTGGGTTGGACCCTAGTCACCTCTAGCAAAGAGGCAGACGGTGTTGCCCGCCTGCAGGAGCTGGGATTACAGCCGGTGGAACCGTAGGGACCGGGGACGGGCGGTGGCCCGCCGGTACCGAACCGGGGAACCGATTGGAAACCGGAGCACCAGGAGGGGTACTCAGACCCAGTACGAAGCCCAGAAACAACCGGGCTGAGTCAAATCAACTGATTGAGTACTGGACTTTCGGACCTTTCCCACATAAGACCCGACTGAAGACAACAGCTCAACCATTGGGGTAAAGCCACCGCCCGGCATAGAGACCCGAGGGGCCAGCGTCTGCAGGCAAAGAGGGCTCTCATGACACATAGCAAGCCGGGGAGCGGACTACCGTTGCTTAGGCATAAGAGTCATAACTTTTACACAAGAAAGGTGCAGGAGAAAGGCGGAAACCACCAACCTGTTAAGGGGAAACTGCAGCCGGCTGCGGGCACCGTTCACCATCTTGTTTGGTTTACCAGAGACTCCAGCGTGTTTATCATAGTGAGTACACCAGTGCCTTCAGGGCCGCGCACCGCATCGGCAACCCTGCACGCATCTATCCCCGCGCCTCAGCACCTCCCTCGGGTCCCCGGGACCATCATCCCCCCTACCCACGGAGGGGGTCAACACCAAGCTGCGCAACACCGTCATCGGGAGCCTAGTCAACGGCAGCGGTGGTGTCCATCCATTCACCACAACCCGTGGGTGGCGTCACGAACTTAAATCCCCTGCAAACCACCGCGGCTCTGGCCGTGGACCTCCCCACCGAAGTCCCTGCGTGTAGCCCCAACCCCCTTTCAGAGTGACGTGACCCCCGGGTCCGGGGAAAGCTCGAGCCACCCAACGACGAGCACGGATCCGAGCGGCTCGGCAGCCGGCCAAGCCCCGGGGCGGTACATAAGCTTTTATGGTTAGCCAGTTTATCTAGCTCTGTCCCTCCCTCAAGTGTCTTTTACGTGCAATTACAAGCTTTCCAGTATTGAGATTTGCACAAATTGAATTGCCGTCAATCAAATTTTAAGGGAAATTTCTACGAAGATGTTGAATTTGAATACAGAAGGCCCGCTCATCTCTGTTGAACACACATCCGAAGACACAAGAACATGATCCATCTCCTGACATGACATTGCACGCTCTCCACCACACCAAAAACAACAATGAAAACTATAAAAAAAAAACTACTAGTAGTGAAATATCAGTAGCGTCAGAGATATAAGACATGTCATCTTGTCGTATCCAAGCATTGAGTTTCTTTACAAGCAAGTCAACAAAAGAAATGTACATGTAGTAAATGTATTAGGCCATTATGTCTCCGCTCAACTGACACAATGACCAATGTCTAAAGGAACCGAGGAGGAAACTAAAGGAGGCGAGAGGAATCAGGAAAAAGAAAAATCTCTCGGTGAGGGTACCGTATTTCCGAGTGCACAATACATGATGACCTTGAACAAAATCTAAACCACAATGTAATTGAGAAAATATATCAATCATTGTGAACTAGGATACTCTCCAGGGGGAGCCGAGCGTAATTCAGAATATCACTGGATTTAATGGTTTTCAGTTGGTGATCTAATAAATGACAGAAGAATCTTGGTATTTAAGAGCCGGTGTATATTTTTGCTCTATAAAAGAAACATGTCAATTAAAGGGGTTGTCCACTTTATTATTTTAGAACCAATAATGTTGGGGACATGATTTTATGGCGCTTACTAATATATAAGTGTGATGGTGGGATATTGTGGTTTGTGTATCATTTTGTGCATGTTCATACTTTAGGAGTGTTGCTCTGTTCATTCCATGCATTCCTTGTCTTACCCGCAGGTTAGTTAACTTAACTCAGTTACCATTTGCATGCCTTTTGTTGAATCCCTGCTGACATTTCCTGACTGTCCATTCCTTAGGGTACCGTCTCACGATCCCACCAGCGATCCGACCTGGCAGGGATCGTTGGTGCGTCGCTACATGGTTGCTGGTGAGCTGTCAATCAGGCAGATCTCACCAGCCACCAGCCACCAGCGACTTGTGTAACGATGCTGCGCTTGGTAACCAGGGTAAATATCGGGTAACTAAGCAAAGCGCTTTGCTTGGTTACCCGATATTTACCCTGATTACCAGCATACACCGCTTACAGGCTGCCAGCGCTGGCTCCCTGTATACATAGCTTCTGTACACATCGGGTTACTAAGCAAAGCGCTTTGCTTAGTTACCCGATATTTACCCTGGCTACGTATGCAGGGAGCCAGCGCTCTTAGCCTGTAAGCGGTGTACGCTGTTAACCAGGGTAAATATCGGGTAATCAAGCAAAGTGCTTTGCTTAGTTACCCGATATTTACCCTGGTTACCAGCGTACGCTGCTTACACAGAGTCGGTGCTCGTTGGTCTCCCGCCATCAAACATGCCAATGTGTGTT
Source organism: Anomaloglossus baeobatrachus (assembly GCF_048569485.1). NCBI lineage: Eukaryota > Metazoa > Chordata > Amphibia > Anura > Aromobatidae > Anomaloglossus > Anomaloglossus baeobatrachus. The sequence continues at coordinate 39,008,046 of NC_134354.1, read as the reverse complement.
GCACAGCGGGAGACCAACGAGCAAAAAATGAACCAGAACAGTGTGTAACGATCAGAGATTTAACAGCAGGGGCCAGGTCGCTGCTTAGTGTTACACACAGCGAGATCGCTGATGAGGTCACTGGTACGTCACAAAACCTGTGACTCAGCAGCGATCTCGCTAGCGATATCGCTGTGTAAGAAGTACCCCTAAAGGTCTGGGGGTGGGGTAGGGGACTTGATTTTGCTGAACCCCTGCTGACATTTCCTGACTCCCCAGCTCACCAAATACTTGAAATCACCCTGCAGACTTAGGAGGAGAGGGACCATCCAGCTTGTTATCAGTAAACACAGAAATTTTATCAATGAAAATGACCGTGCACCACACTAAAGAGTATAAGGTGTAAAGAAATTAGTACATATTCAAAATAATAGTGTGTGGGTCAGATGGATGTAATTGACCTACGGTAACATAAACAAGGCACCGAAAAATAGAACAAAAAATTCTAAAGGAAACCGGTTAGGTCAAAAAGTATAACAATTTTATTATTAAAAATGATTGCCAACTGGCAGAAAACCTAAAAACAGGGGCATCACATGTATAAATATTGTGTGCAGTAAGGGCAGGTATCAATGTACAGGTATTACAACGTTAATATTAAGGCTGATGAATGACATACAAAAATGTAAAATCAATTCACAATACTAAAGCTGATGGTTGCTAGAAAAATTCAAAAAGATTGAAATATCATATCAAATTGACATCAATAATATGTATATGGTGGTTGACCAAAAGATAGCCCTTTTAATAAAAGATAAACATATATAACACTAGCCATAAAGAAAAAAGCCAAATACACAATTATCAACCTGCACGTGTACAGTGATAGTAACAATGGTATGTAAAGTAATAAAAATGTACATGTAAAAGTATATAAAAGTCAATACCAGAAGGAATATGTGTAAAAAGGGGTTAATCAAGGTGTATATACACATGTGTAAGTGGAGGTTGAAAGGGTGTACATGCGAGGCATGTATAAATAAGAGTTTGATAGAGCATACATAATAGTTAGAGATCTATTGTGCAAGGAGTAACTGTGGCAGAAAATCAGCCGAGATATGGATGTAAAGAATACATAAAGAAAGGTTTTTTACCTGGACACGGGGATACCAATGCTCACATGTGATGCCAGCCCCGACGCGCACGTTTCGGCGTCACCTTCGTCAGGGGGTTATCAGTGCACAGTTCCTGACCATCAGAGATACTGGAACTGTGCACTGATAAGTTGGATGGTCCCTCTCCTCTGAGTCTGCAGGACATGACGTCCATTGTTTCCATAAATTTCACCTTTTGATTCTCATGACCAATGAACACAAAAGTTTTTCATTATTTTTATTATGTTTTTTTTATATCACAAAATATTCTATTGGTTGGAGTATGCATGACACACAGCATAATAATAATAATAATAATAATAATAATAATAATAATAAAACTTTTCTGTTCTAGGGTCTGAGGAAGAATCAAAGGATGAATTTTATGGAAACAATGGATGTCATCTCCTGCAGACTCAGGAGGAGATGGACCATCAAGCTTGTTATCAGTGCACAGTTCCTGCATCTCTGATGGTCAGGGTATCAGTGGCTATGACAGGGGCACATTACACATGAAAGGCACTATCAACGCTGTGCATTAAATAGAGGATTTAGAAGAGGATTTAGAACAACACTTCCAGACAATGTCTGTTTCAGGGAAGTCCTTGCATATTTCAGCAAGACAATGCCAAATCCCATACTACAGCACGGCTCCACATGAGAAAAGTTCAGAGGATGAACAAGCCACCTTCAGTCCTGACCCATCACCAGTGGCGTAAGTTGAAGCTCATAAGCCCCAAACCAAAAGCTCCAACGGGGCCCCCAACGTTTGCAAGTCTTAATAGTATTGATCTTTACTTATAGACCAAAGGGACTTTTTGAGGCCCCTAGGCTACAGGGCCAGGGTGTGATTTCAACCCCTGCACCTATTGTAGTTACTCCTTACCAATAAAAAAAACAAAAAATCTGGCAAGGACCCCGGACTGTGCAGCAGCAAGAATCCTACATCCGACAAAAACATGACAATGTTCCTCTCCCACGACTCCAGCAATTGTCTCCTCACTTCCCAGACATTTACAGATTGTTACATAAAAAGAGGGGATCATACGCAATGGTGGACATGGTCCTGTCCTACTATTTTTGAGATGTGTTGCTGCCATCAATTTCTATATAAGTAAAAAAAATTCAAATTAAATTTAAAAATGTCCTTCTGATCTGTGTCCTGTGTTCTGCTGTGAATTAAATCTGGTATAAGAGATTTCCACATCATTTCTTGTTTTCTTTAAATTTTACAGAGTTCTAACCTTTTGGGAATTTAAGTGGTAGTTACAGTTATGGCTGGGATGAACACAAATTTAGTAAGAATCCAGTTGGGATCCAAAAGATCCCTCTCTTTTTGGTGAGCGGAGTTCAGGCAGTCGGATCACCAAAAAGAGCCGGACTGCTCATCACTATATCCATAGCACTGAGAAAAGAGAGGGGAGTGAAGAGAGAGCTGTCAGAACCGAGGAGGAGATCTCATAGATTTGTAACATTTTTGTAGGAGCTCTCAGCTACCTAATGGAGTTATAGAAACTCTGCAGCAGCAAAATAGTTGGAAATACTTAGTGAAGACTAGAAAAGGGCTTAACTTTTACATGTAGGAAGAAAATGATCAATAATTAGAAATTCTACGTAAAGGTGTACACAGGCTTTAAAGGGACTCTGTCAGCAGATTTCTGCAATGTAACCTGAGGATAGCAAGCTGCAAGTGTTAAAACAGAGACTTTAGCCCTGCAACTGTTATCTCACAGTCTTTTTTTTTTTTTTTGTTTACCTGCAATGTTAGCTTAAGGCTTTTATCTTTATCATTAGTGGGTCTCAGCAGTGCCTGAGTTATAGTCTGACTCCGCCCCGCTGTGTGATTAGCAGCTTCTGTCTATGGAAATGTGCACTGAGAGCCTGGTGTGGGCGGGGGCTGAGCTCTGCTACATGTAAAATCTATAATCTTTCACTGTGTGAGAATGGCTAAAGCCCCTAATCTAAGTGATATATCATTGAACTCAGGGCCTCTTTGCCTACAATACGCTGCTCTCAGATGAGGTAGCAAAAACCTGCTGACAGATTCTCTTTAATGCTTAGTTGTCCCACCCCTTGAATTCTATAAAGCCTTGGCCCAGTCACACTAAACAACTTACCAGCGATCCCAACAACGATACAACCTGATAGGGATCGCTAGTAAGTTGCTAGGAGGTCGCTGGTGAGATGTCACACTAAGCGATGGTCCAGCGATCCCACCAGCAACCTGACCTGGTAGGGATCGCTGGAGCGTCGCTACACGGGTTGCTGGTGAGCTGTCACACAGGCAGATCTCACCAGCAACCAGTGACCAGCCCCCAGCCAACAGCGACGCGTGGAAGCATGCTGCGCTTGGTAACTAAGGTAAATATCGGGTAACCAACCCGATATTTACCTTGGTTACCAGCGCACACCGCTTAGCGCTGGCTCCCTGCACACCTAGCCACAGTACACATCGGGTTAATTACCCGACGTGTACTCTGCTACGTGTGCAGGTAGCAGGGAGCCGGCTTCTGCGGACGCTGGTAACTACGGTAAACATCGAGTAACCAAGAAGCCCTTACCTTGTTTACCCGTTATTTACCTTCGTTACCAGCGTCCGCCGCTCTCACACTGCCAGTGCCGGCTCCCTGTTCCCTCCACTTCTAGCCACAGTACACATTGGGTTAATTACCCGATGTGTACTCCAGCTACGTGTGCAGAGAGCAGGGAGGCGGCACTGACAGCGTGAGAGCGGCGGACGCTGGTAACGAAGGTAAATATCAGGTAACCAAGGTAAGGGCTTCTTGGTTACCCGATGTTTACCGTGGTTACCAGCGTCCGCACAAGCCGGCTCCCTGCTCGCTTCAGTTGTTGCTCTGTCGCTGTCACACACAGCGATGTGTGCTTCACAGCGGGACAGCAACAACTAAAAAATGGTCCAGGACATTCAGCAACAACCGGCGACCTCACAGCAGGGGCCAGGTTGTTGCTGGATGTCACACACAGCGACATCACTAGCAACATCGCTGTTACGTCACAAAAGTCGTGCCTCAGCAGCGATGTTGCTAGCGATGTTGCTTAGTGTGACGTGGCCTTTATCCTGGTTGGGCACATAATCAATGAGTTCTGCAATCTACATCTGTGAATTCATCTCAACCCACTAAATAATTTCAAAGTTCTCAGCGGGAAGCAGATATGGAAGCTACCAGACTTCATGTTTTTGGAGGTTTTTTAGGCTGGGGGTTGAGCAGTGTGGCAAGGAACTCCTTGTTTTGTTCAACAAGTTACCTAAAGGCCGACACCCCAAACAATAAGTTGTTAGTAGGTATCATTGAAGTACATGGTGCTCAAATGAGCTGTATAGTGGCCATTCTTGGGTACTGTGGCTCAGATCACATTAACTTCAATGGGAGCTGAGCTGCAGTACCTGAGTATGACCACTATGTAGTTTATGGCGTTATTGATAACCTATCATCAATATCAAAATTCTGGTTGACCCCTTTAAGCATCATTTATCTAAGACTAGAACACTTTAATTTAACAATCTGTTAGGAGGTGGACAGGAATTGTTTCTTATTGGCAGTTTGAGATCCGCATAGCTTTATTGGGTATCAGATGCACTATACTAAAGGGAACCTGTTCCTTATAAAAATCCTTCTTTGCTGTAACAATCAGCCAGAGCTCCAGCAACATGGACGCTCCGGTGAAGCCGCAGAGACAAACGAGATCTTCACTTCCATTAGTTTATAGCATTTAAATTGATTGCAATGTAAAACTATAAGTCAGCAATGTTATTGGGCAGACTAATCCCATACATTAGACGTCCTCCGCAAGGTAAAGAAATACGTATCATCTCAGGCAACTGGGAATATCAAATGTAAATATATTTCAAATTTTGGTTTTATCAATTATGTCGCGAGCCCGCAAGGACAGGATGACCAACATAAGTGAAACGGAAACGTATTTTACATTGAGCAGCTGGGATCATTTATCCTCATGAGTCAATAACATTTACTCCATAGAGCGGACGACAAAAACATTAGCTTTTACCCTGGAATTGTGTTCACCACAGTCGTCACTAAAAGCTATTATACTCCCTCATGTATCTCCTATACTTGGAGAAAATAGAGTATATTTTTTTCTGAAATTTTTTATAAATATTTCTGCATGTCAAGCGAGACTCTCACCAACATTAACCATGGCCATAGAGACAATCATAGATCTCCTCCAGCTTGGCTCTCTCCGCAAGGAGAAGCATTCCCCCTTAGACCTGTTAGAGTGGGGGACTATGGCCGTCGTGTTTCTTCCCTTGAAGACACCAATCATGTCATTGTATGGTTGTGCAGTGTAATGTGAATGTTGAGTGATGTGAGTTGTAATGTGTAACCTATTAGGCTCACAGGAATTTTAGTTGACCTACTGGGCCACAACACACAGAAAACCCAGAGGGCCTTGACTGCGGATCCAAACCTGGTTTTCTCCAGAACTTCTGATGGTGGAAGTGTTACGCTGCAGGTAGGATCCGGGTGTCATTCGGGATGACTAGTGTTGCGCCGGCTAGCCCTAGGGGTATGGGAGCGACAGTCTCTGGTATAGAGTTCCAGTAGCAGCTGGTGTAGAGGTTCCATCCAGGATGGATGGATGGAACGATGGATGGATAGATGGCAGCAGCTGGTGCAGAAGTTCTGTCCGGGATGGATGGACAGATGATACTTCGTGGCAACAGGTATTGTGGTAGCAGCAGGTAGTGGGAGCGGCACTCTACAATACAAACAAGTATAAGCAATATGTCTAGCACAGCAGAAAGCAGCACTGGGCTAGAGGACCTGACAACTAGCAACAACTAAACTCATTGCCCAGGCACCTAGCATAGGGCTAGGGTGCCTAAAGTACCTACAGCTTCCCAGCTAACCTGGGAGCACTTCCGGGTTAGGAGGGGGCTGGCCCTTTACGAAAAGGGGCATATCCGCAGGCACACCCTACGGTCAGAGACTGAAGCTCTGCAAGGTGCACAGATGATGGGGATGGGAACCCCACAGCAGGACGCCAAAACAGGTGAGAACGCTGGTGTCATCGACAAAGAAGGGGAGTAGGAGCATGCGAGGACGCTGTCATGGGCGTTACATAACCTGTGATATGTAGTGTTGTGTAGCACTTGTTTAGGAAGCTTCTGGACTGTAGGGTCAGTAACAGTTAAGCGTTGGGTCTAGCCACATTGGGAGGAGTGAAATGGAAGGGAAAGTGACGGTTCATTCTGGAAGAATCAGTGAAAGCCTAGTGAGTGAAAGTGATAGGCATATAGTCAGTCGGTTATGAATGTTGGATACAGTGGGTGGACTGTGTACACAAGAGGAGAAGGAGAGGAGACGAAAGGCAAGATTGCGAGAACCTTAAATGTTGACAGGGTCATGGAGTGTGAACATTGTTGAAACAAAAGGCTGATCATCAAATGGAGTGGCCCCAGACAATAGGAGCCGGAGGACAGGACACTAGTGGCTAGGCCCCTTAACCGTTAAAAGAACTGAGCAGTACCTCTAAGCATCCAGGAATGCAAGGCTTAAGGCCCGTTTCACACGTCAGTGAAAAACACAGACGTTCTTCACTGACGTGTAAAACATGTCCCTCCGTGTGCCGTGATTCACGGAACACGTGGGTTGTCTATGTGCAATCCAGGCTCCGTTCTCCGTGGCCCGTGATTGCACATAGAGATTAACTCACCTGTGCCCGCTCCCGCTCTCCGTGGTGCTGAACGCTCCCGCGGTGCAGCATCCGGTCGGCGCTGACCCCCGCAGCAGCTGCTTCCGGGTCGGCTGTGTCATGCATTCATGAATATGCACGACAGTAATGAGCCGGCTCAGAAGCAGCAGGCAGAACAGGCTGCAGAGAGCACGGCTGAAGCCGGGTGAGTAAAAATGATTTTTATTTTATATGCACGTTTTTCTCTGGCACGTGTTTCACGGATCACACCACTGCGTGGTCCGTGGGACATCAGTGATGCCAGAAAAAAATGGACATGTCTCCGTGCGGCAATCACGGACACGCGTGAACGCTGCACGGAGACATGGTCAGTGAAAAATCACTGATGTGTGAGCAGACCCATTGATTTTAATGGGTCTGCGTATATTCTGGTACGTAGAAAAAAAAGCACAAACGTACCAGAATCACTGATGTGTGAAACAGGCCTTACTCTGATCATGATGGGACCCATAAGAAGACCGGACATAGGACTGTAGAAAGGGAAGGTGATCGTCTTGAACTGTGCTGTTGTGCCACCCCCGTGCCCAGCAGCCGACGCTGCTCGAGTCCGGACCTTCAGGGGTGGTGGCTCGAGGGACTCTGGACCCGGGGGTCTCGTGGACACACCGAATAAAAGGGGGGACGTATATGTACGGGCTGGGCCGTATTAAGTTCATGACGCCACCCACGGTGCATGGTGAGTTGGGACACCACCGCTGCAGTTACGGGGGAGATGTTGTGCAGCAAGTTGTTAACCCCTCCATGGGCAGGGATGGTGGCCCCGGGACCCGGTGAGTTGGTGCAGGGAATTACGACAGCCAGAGGTGCTGGTGTACTCACGGTCAGTAAAACACAAGTCTCTGGTAAACCAAGGTGGTGGTGGCCGGTGCCACGGCCGACTGTGTTCAGGGTCCTCCACCTGGCTGGTGGTCTCTATCTCTGTCCTCTGCACTGTTTTTAAGTAGAAAATGACTTCCCAGTTTGAAACGTAGGAGTCCGCTTCCGGCTGGATGTGGCCTAAGGAGCCGTGCCGCAGACGCTGGCCTGTGGGATCTATGGGCCCAGGCGGTGACCTCTTATCCCTATTGGTGGGCTGTTGTCTTCTATAAGGGACTTTGGGTGGGACAGGACCTTTAGTTCTGGCCTCAATTGGTTAATTACCAGTCCAGTCGTTTCTGGTTTCCTGCTTCAGGGTCCGAGTACCCCCCTTGTGCTACGGTTTCCGGGTCGGTTCCCCTGGTCGGTACCGGCGGGCCACTACCCTGTCCTGGTCCACCTCGGTTCCACCGAGCCGTCTTCCCATCTCCTGCTGATGGAAACCACCATCTGCCACTTATCCAATGGCACCAGGGCTCCTACCCTGGCACTGTTCAACTTGACCTCCTGTGCTGGAGTCACACACAGCCCCAGCACACCTCCTCTCAACTTGAATCTCAGACTAATCTGCTTGTTTTCTCGCCCTGGGCTATCTAGACCCCTGGGTGGGCATGCACCAACCGCCTGGTCATGCCCACTGGTGTGTCTATCTTTCCCTAAGGGGTGTGACTAGGGTTTCAGGTCGACTGTAGGTCACCTAAGTGTAGGAAGATGTTATGCAGGGGCCTATCTGTGACTACCTGGATTCTCCAGGGCGTCACACTGTAATGCTGGGCTGGGTTGCACTGAAACTCACAATAACAGGAAGATCTGAAACAACTCAGTGGGAACTTGTCTGTGTCAGAACCTGCCTTTCACATGCTGGAAGATATGTGCCACTATCTATAGCGTGAAGTTGTAAGGCCGCTTTCACATTGCGTTTTTACCTACGTTCACTAGTCCTGCCTATGTTCACTGGTCCTGTCGGGAAATCCGTCCGAACCCCCCCTCGTAACATAAGTCTCGGACGTATGCGCCAACGGGGACACTCACTGACTATAATGGAGCATACGGAGTCAGTGTGTGCTCTGTCTTGCACCATTTTCGGGCATATACGTTTTCTGCAGGCGGACACCCGAACGTAGTCTACTACGTTCGGGTGTCCACCTGCAGAAAACGTATATGCTTGAAAATGGTGGAACTACATGGTGAGCGCGCCATAGTGCCTACTTTATTGTGAGCATTACTGTCACGCTAGGTACGGGGGAGTACCAAGCGACCGGCAAAAGAGAAGGGAAGGTAAACCCTGCGTCTAGGGAAAGGGAAGATGGTGACCCCTGACCAAATCTACAGCTGGCCTCTGGGGTCCCTCACCAACCTAGATAGGTTCAACTGCTAAGCGCCGAGCCAGATACCTGACCAAAGGATGACCCTAGAGCTGAGCCCTAGAACGGGTGGGATGGGCTCTTCGTCAACGTCACACAAAAGGAGCACATGCACATAGGGGAAAGCGCATGAACAACCTTTCTCCAGATGCCTTAGGAAGACGTTCAGCAAAAATTAGCAGCGATCCACCTGCTTGCATCAGAGCTTGTGAAAGAACTGGTTATCACCAGCACAAGTCCAGGGAAACTGAGTATTTAAACCCACGGTGAAATACAGATGATCAGTAGCTGAAGGGAAGAGGAGCTCTGCTGAGTCCTAAAGGGAAAAGGATGAAAACCCAGCAGAGGAGCTACCTAGTACACTAAATACTAACTGCAGGAACAATAGAAAGTCAGGGAGCAACTTGTATAGCTAAATGCTGTGACCTTCTATTGCTGGACACCACAGGACTGTCTGTCACCTGTGACACACCCCTGACAATTACACTTTGGGCAATCTCTTCTGAGTTCTTCTTTGTTATAGGTAACTGTTCTCAAGTGATAATATGCACTCCACAGCTCAACAATGAGCACTCTATTATTTATAGTAAGTGCATGTGTCTAAAAGGGAAATTAGAATGTTTGCTCCTGGAGACAGCATCATGAAGGAGACAATCACTGTAATACATTGCAACAGCAAAGGTAATAACTTGTACGCAGAGCATCGTGAGAATTTCATGTTGTGCACTCCATTTTATACTCCATTATTAGCACTCTATTGTTTTATGCTTCCATTCTAAAAACATAATTCTATTATGTGCACTCTATAAAAGCATTCAATTGTGTGTACTCCATTGTGAGCATTAAATGGTTTCCACTTCATTGTATTTCGCTTCTGTCCATTTCATTGTGGTCATTATAGTCTCCTACTCTATTGTCATCTTTGCTTTATGTGCACTTTACTGTGAGCTCGCCATTAGGCACACTCAATTGTGAGAGATACATTTTGTGCACTCCATTGTAAGCTTTCCATTATATGCACTCCATGATTGGCTTTCAGGTATAAGCAACCTCCATAATGTGTGTGACGCCCTGGGCAAGCCAGGGGTCACAGGTCATCACACCACCACACCCTACATCCCAATTAGGAACACCAAGGCTACTCATATCCTTGTTGCCTTCCTCCAGGGGTTGATGTTCACACCAGGGGGTGGGCCAGGCGGTTGGCTCCGCCCACCGAGGAGTACACAGCCCTGGAGGCGGAAGAAACCAGAGAGTCAAGTTTAGGAGAGGAAAGTAGAAGGAAGTGGTAGAGGAGCTAAGTGAAAGTGAAGTAGTAGTGAAGCAAAGAAGAAAAGAGCAAAAGTGACAGTAAGAAAGCCTGAAGTTGGTCCGTGACTGTGTGCCTGGACAGTGTCAGCAAGGTCAGCAAGAACAGTGATTGTCTGGAGGGGGACTGCTCGGAGGTTGCTGGAAGGACCGCGGACGGGTAGTGGCCCGGCGGTCTGGAGCAGTATATGAAGGACAGTCAGCACCAGGGCAGGGGCCTCTCGGACCCCGGCAAGGCTAGGAGTCGCCATAATTTGCCGAATCCGTCAGTGAAGGGGACGTGGATCCCCCAACAACCAAGTCCCGACTGAAGGCAACAGTCCAACTATTGAAGAGAAACACCGCCACCGCCAGGGCACCAGTTTCTCAGGGCCAGCGCCTGCGGGCAAAGTAGGGCTCCTCCGGCCCATATCCAAGCCGGGGAGCGGGTTACCGGTGGGAACCCATCGCTACCAACTTAGAAATATCAGGTGCAGGTCAAAGGGACATTACCGTTACCTACTGGGAGAGCAAGTGCAGCCGTCCGTGGGAACCGTCTTTCCAGCCGTGTGGTTTACCGTAAAACTGTGTCAACGTCTCAGGCTGAGTGAGTACCACAGTGCCGCAAGGCACAGCGCTGCCCCCGCGTCCCTGCGCCCACCAGGCCCTGCATCTCCCACCTCCTCACTGGGCCCTGGGATCACCAACCCCTACCCACGGAGGGGCAACACAACAACTGGGTGCTCCACATCACCACTCCCGGGATCCCCATATCGAGCAGCGGTGGTGCTAACAAATCACCACAACCGTGGGTCGCGTCACGGACAATAGACTATATCCCAAAACCCAAACCCCTTTCACTCACGGGCGAGGAGTGCCGCTCGAGAATCCCCGGGATCCGGCCCACTGCTCGAGCCACCACTAAGCAGCAGCGGCCGGACCCGAGCAGAGGGGTGAGCGCGGTGCCGTCACCCTCCTCCCCGCCCGCGACAACTTGGCGTCACGAACAGGATCTTACCGCTCTGCCGTTGGGTAGAGGTGCGCCTTGTGACCGCCGGAGGTATCCGGCTGAAAATTTCCAGAAGTCGCCATCTTTGGCGCGAAAAGTTCCCGCTCGAGCGTCTTCTCGAGTAGCAGAGGCGCGAAGGCCAAAACTCCGCCCCAATAAAGGAGGGGCCGGAAAGAAGCTAAGGGGGACGCGATGGCGGCTAGACGCATGTGAGGTGGCTTTAAAAGCAGGGACGCCAGGACCCTGTGGCCATCTTGTTGCTAGTTCCTGGAAAGCACGACTGCCGAGATGTCCACTCCAGCTAATAACAGCGAGACTCCCGCGCCCGACACGGCGACGTGGTTGAGGGACCAGACCGTCCCGCTGAGTAATCGTCTGCAGGCCCATATGCAACTCCTCCTGGAGGAGTGGGAGACCGACATGGCGGACGTGGTGGCTGCTATGTGGAGATGCGAGGCAGAAGAGGATTTGGAGGAGCGGGTGAGCGACCCACGCCCCTGTATTCCTGAGGGATCGGCCGTTGGAGCTGAGGGGCCCGGCCGGCTTCCGCTCACCCTGCCTCTCTCCCCGCTACCCGTGATAGCTGCTGCCGCTCCACCATTAGGCCCGCTACCTGCCCAACCGGTAGCGTTACCCTGCCCAGCCGCTCCGGCGGACCAGCCGGCTGCAGACGTCCGGGACGTCCCTGAAGTACACCAGGGGGAACTGCTAGAACCGCGGCCCCTTAACAGCTTGGTGCCAGAAGTCCCGGCAGTGACTGTGCCAGACCCTGAGCCTGGAACCGTGGCCTGGATGAAGGCCCGGGTGATGCAATTCCACCAGCGTCAGCAGGATCAGATCTTCCGGATGATGGAGCAGTGGACCAACGAGGTGGAGGAGCTGATTACAACTGCCCCGATGTACAGAAGGGAAATGGATGTAGCAGAGTCGACTGGTGACCCACGTCCCTATGTCCTACCAGGAGCGGCCGCTGCGGCTGAGGGACCCGGCCTAGTCTCGGCCTATGCATCCCCCTTGCCGTTACTTATGGGGCGCCTCAGTGTAAGCTCGCCTAATATGCTGCGCTGTGCTGCCACGGAAGGGTCTGAAATGCTGGATGCGGGAGGCCAGGAAGCTGCGACAGCTGGCGGCAACCCGCCTGACGCAGGAACAAGAAATGACGACTCCTGCCCCAGCCCCGAGTCTGCTGCTGAGTTTGAAGAGGCAAGTGAGAGTTCCCGCTATGTAGGAGGCCCCGGTGTTGTTCATACCCCGCGTACCGGTGGAAATGGGTACCGGGTGCCCCTGTCACAGCAGGCATGTCAGTGCATGTTTGATATGCTGGTGGCAGAGGATGGGTCCGCCTCAGCAGAAGGGTATGAGTAGAGCAGCGGAGCACCGTTGTCCAGTCCCCGTTGGGACCACCTTTGTGTTTGTTGAAAAGTTGGAAAAAGTTTAAGTTTTGCAAAAATGATGAAAAATGATACCGAGTACTTTACCTGATTCTTTGTGATTGAACCGGCCGGAGCCGGCACCGTTGTCCCCGTGGGGACCGTTTGAAAGTTTGGCATGGGAACTATCCATGGACAAGCCCGTGAACTTGCAGGGCAACCACAAACGTTAAGTGGCATGTAAATAAGTTGTTTTACCGTCCCGTTTCCGCATTGCCACCTCCGGAGAGGCAGGTTGGAGGGAGGGCCCTCAGCAGAGCAGGCTGGGGCCCAGCCACCACAGGAACCGGTGGCTACCCTCTGGAGGGGAAGGACAGATCCCGCTCGGGTGACTTGTGCTGGACTTGGGTAAAGGGGTGCTGCCTGGGCTTTAGGGGCAGCATCAGGGCCAGGTTGCTTGGGTGGGAGAGAGCGGAAACCGTACCCGTAAAACCGTTTAGTAACGTTTAAGAAATGAACCTCCCGCTGTGGGATGATGCCATAAGTTATATATATGTTACCGTTTACTTTTATATTTACAGAAAATAAAACCGGTGTTGGACGGGCAGCCCGCGGACGGTCTGCATTTTGCTAAGGGGGAATGTGACGCCCTGGGCAAGCCAGGGGTCACAGGTCATCACACCACCACACCCTACATCCCAGTTAGGAACACCAAGGCTACTCAAATCCTTGTTGCCTTCCTCCAGGGGCTGATGTTCACACCAGGGGGTGGGCAAGGCGGTTGGCTCCGCCCACCGAGGAGTACACAGCCCTGGAGGCGGGAGAAACCAGAGAGTCAAGTTTAGGAGAGGAAAGTAGAAGGAAGTGGTAGAGGAGCTAAGTGAAAGTGAAGTAGTAGTGGAGCAAAGAAGAAAAGAACAAAAGTGACAGTAAGAAAGCCTGAAGTTGGTCCGTGGCTGTGTGCCTGGACAGTGTCAGCAAGGTCAGCAACAACGGTGATTGTCTGGAGGGGGACTGCTCGGAGGTTGCTGGAAGGACCGCGGACAGGTAGTGGTCCGGCGGTCTGGAGCAGTATACGAAGGACAGTCAGCACCAGGGCAGGGGCCTCTCGGACCCCGGCAAGGCTAGGAGTCGCCATAATTTGCCGAATACGTCAGTGAAGGGGACGTGGATCCCCCAACAACCAAGTCCCGACTGAAGGCAACAGTCCAACTATTGAAGAGAAACACCGCCACCGCCAGGGCACCAGTTTCTCAGGGCCAGCGCCTGCGGGCAAAGTAGGGCTCCTCCGGCCCATATCCAAGCCGGGGAGCGGGTTACCGGTGGGAACCCATCGCTACCAACTTAGAAATATCAGGTGCAGGTCAAAGGGACATCACCGTTACCTACAGGGAGAGCTAGTGCAGCCGTCCGTGGGAACCGTCTTTCCAGCCGTGTGGTTTACCGTAAAACTGTGTCAACGTCTCAGGCTGAGTGAGTACCACAGTGCCGCAAGGCACAGCGCTGCCCCCGCGTCCCTGCGCCCACCAGGCCCTGCATCTCCCACCTCCTCACTGGGCCCTGGGATCACCAACCCCTACCCACGGAGGGGCAACACAACAACTGGGTGCTCCACATCACCACTCCCGGGATCCCCATATCGAGCAGCGGTGGTGCTAACAAATCACCACAACCGTGGGTCGCGTCACGGACAATAGACTATATCCCAAAACCCAAACCCCTTTCACTCACGGGCGAGGAGTGCCGCTCGAGAACCCCCGGGATCCGGCCCACCGCTCGAGCCACCACTGAGCAGCAGCGGCCGGACCCGAGCAGAGGGGTGAGCGCGGTGCCGTCACCCTCCTCCCTGCCCGCGACATGTGCACTCCATTGTAAGGATTTCCAATGTGTGCCCTCACTGTGTGCTTTTGATTTTGCACACTCTTTTGTGCACGCTCATTTGAGCACTCCATTGTGAGCTCTCCATTATGCGCACTTCATTAGACTCTTTCCATTGTGCACTGTCCTCATTGTGCTCTTTCCTTTTTGCATACTCTACAGCTAGAGCTTGAATGTTATTTCCATTTTAAGCTTCTACCAGAGATTCTATTTTGACTTCTACATTGTGCACAGTCCACTATGGACTCTCCATTACACTATGGCTCCACTGTTTTAAGAATTGCAGTATGTGCACTCCATCGTGGGTTCTCCATTTTGTGCACTCCATCGTGGGTTCTCCATTTTGCACACTCCATCGTGGGTTCTCCATTTTGCACAATCCATTGTGGGATCTCCATTTTGTGCACTCCATTGTGAGTTCTCCATTTTGCACACTCCATCTTGGGTTGTCCATTTTGTACGCTCCATTTAGGGTTCTCCATTTTGCACACTACATTATGGGTTTTCTATTTTCCACATTCCATTGTGGGTTCTCCATTTTGCACACTCCATTGTGGGTTCTCCATTTTGCACATATGACGCCCCGGACTAGTCAGGCCGTCCCAGGTAGTCACACACACAACACCACACCCCCTCCCGGTCAGGTGACACCAGCCAACCTAAAACCTTGTCACCACCCTCCAGGTTTGATGTCCACACCAGGGGGGCGGAGCCAGGCGGTTGGCTCCGCCCACCAAGGAGTTCACAGGCCTCGAGGCGGGAAAACAGGGAGTCTAGTCAAGTTCAGGCTCTTGTGGAGTCGAGGTCAAGTGCGAGGAGAGAGCAGTCAAGGTCACGGGCAGTCCTGTGTCCGTGCCCTGATAAGAGACTACCAGGTGGCTGGGTCGGAGCCCAGTCACCATTGGCAAGGAGGCAGACGGTGGTGGCCACCTGCAGGAGACCGGGAATACGACCGGTGGAACCGTAAGGGACCGGGACAGGGTAGTGGCCCGCCGGAACCGAACCGGGGAGCCAATTGGATACCGGAGCACCAGGCAGGGTACTCAAACCCAGTACCAAGCCCTGAACCGACAGGGCCGAGTAGAATCAACTGATTGCGGACTGGACTTAAGGACTAGAGATGAGCGAACCGGTCCCGGTTCGGCTCGAGGTCGGTTCGCCGAACGGAGGTCCCGTTCGAGTTCGGTTCGTCGAACGTTCCACGAACCGAACTCGAACCGCATAGGAAACAATGGCAGGCATTCACAAACACATAAAAACACCTAGAAAACACCCTCAAAGGTGTCCGAAAGGTGACAAACAACTCACAACACAACACAAACACATGGGAAAGTGACAAGGACATATACTCATGTGAAAACAAAAGAGCAGGACAAGGAAAAAGAGGAGGAGACACAGATATAGGCATGGCACGCCCTTCTAAAATCATGTAAAACACTGCAAGGTGACTCCAAGTGGAGTCTCCCTTTTTTCCAAAAATTGGGCCACACACACACCCACCCCTTCAGTGGCAGCACTTGTGCCCCAGTTGCACACTTCACAGCTAGATTTGCATCAAGCACATTCAAAAATACGCCATACTTAACCGTCCCCAGGATGACCCCGGGTTAGGTAGCAAAGTCTTTCCTGATCCCCGCTATGTTCATCTTGGCTCCTTTTAAAAAACACAACAAGCAAGGGTTACTCCAAGCGGAGTCTCCCTTTTTTCCAAAAATTGGGCCCCACACACACCCACCCCTTCAGTGGCAGCAGTTGTGCCCCAGTTGTACACTTCACTGCTAGATTTGCATCAAGCACATTCAAAAATATGCCATACTTAACTGTTACACGTCGTGGCTCTCCTGTTGCAAGGAATGAGGTGGTCCCCCATTCCTTGTCTGCCACGAGCCCTCCTGCTCAGCAGCGCCAAAGGTCTAGGAGACTGCGCAGTCTGCAGGAGTTGCCTCCTCAGAGACATAGCAGAAGGGTGACACCTAGTGGTTCTCCCCTTGCAAGGAATGGAGCGGTCTCCCATCCCTTGCCTGCCACAAGCTCTCCTGCTCAGCATCACAGATGCTCTGGGAGGTTGCGCAGTGTGCAAAGAATAGATGCTCAGGGAAGCAGCAAGACTTCCCATGTCTCTGCACATTGTGAAACCGAGGATCCCGCCTTTATGACGCAGAGGCAGGAAGATGAGCATGTGCTCCACGTGACGTCTTCTGATTCGCTCACTGATATCACACGGCCCCATGACGAGGCTGGTGATGTACTGAATCCTGACTGGCTGGGCCAGGATGTCACGAACCCTGATTGGGTCACGCCCGTCTCGCGCCCGCCCTTGGGTGGAGCTACACCTCCTTAAAAGCTCCCCCTGCCATCATGGCGGTGCGCGACTGTCCTTCTATGTTTGGATGTCTGGCAGCGTGCTGCCACGCCACTGCTCAGGCACTATTGTCTTTTGTGGGCTTTGCCCTTGCTGCTCAGGCAGCATCTAGTTTGCAGGTCTTGCCCCTCCCTTGCTGCTCCGGCAGTATCCCGTTTAGCAGGCTGTGTTCCTGTCCCAGGTGAGCTCCTCGAGTCTCTGTCGGACTCACTTGGTTTCTGAAGCACACGTGCGTGGGCACCTCTGTGCTACCCCTGTGCCATATTCCCGTGACTCCCGCTGGCACACGTGTGTAGGCACCTCTGTGCGTCCCCGTGCAACAGGTACACCGTACGAGAAGCCCCGAGCCATACAACCCTCACGGGTTAGGGCGGACCGGTGTACATAGATCGTCTGTGACGTTCCAGACGATCACTAGCAGCAACCCGCTCACTCTTTCCTGACCATAGCAGCGGTCCCTTACACCGCACAGTGGACCTTGACCGGCGGAAGCTGTCCATTTCCCATCTTGGCACGCTTCCCCGGGTCCCCCTCGTAACACTTAACCGTCCCCAGGATGACTCCGGGGTAGGTAGCAAAGTCTTTCCTGATCCCAGCTCTGTTCATCTTGGCTTCTTTTAAAAACAATGTAAGCAAGGGTTACTCCAAGCGGAGTCTCCCTTTTTTTCCAAAAATTGGGCCCCACACAGACACCTTATCAGTGGCAGCACTTGTGCCCTAGTTGCAAACAGGATGTTTTGATTTGCATCAAGCACATTCCAAATCCACAAGCCTTTACTCTCCCCAGGATGACACAGGGGTAGTAAATTCCTTCTGGATCCATGACTTGTTCATTTTGATGAACGTCAGTCTGTCCACATTGTCACTGGACAGACGCGTGCGCTTATCTGTCAGCACACACCCAGCAGCACTGAAGACACGTTCAGAGACAACGCTGCCAGCTGGACACGACAAAATCTCCAAGGCGTAACTGGAGAGCTCTGGCCATTTTTCTAGATTTGAAGCCCAAAAGGAGCAAGGCTCCATTTGCAAAGTCATGGCATCGATGTTCATTTGGAGATACTCCTGTATCATCCTCTCCAGCCGTTGACTATGTGTCAGACTTGTCTCTGGTGGCCTTGCAAAAGAGGGTCTAAAAAAATTATGAAAAGATTCCATAAAATTGCTGTTACCAGCACTAGATACAGTCCTACTGGTACGGGTAGACTGTTGAAGATGACGAGACCGTCCCAGGTTTGTCAAGTTACAACTGGAAGAATCACTCCCTGCACCTGCACGGTTGTTTGGTGGAAAAGCCGAGCTAAGATCGAGTAACAGCTTCTGCTGATACTCCTGCATACGTGCGTCCCTTTCTATGGCTGGAATTATGTCACAAAATTTGGACTTGTACCGGGGATCTAATAGTGTGGCAAGCCAGTAGTCATCATCACTTCTAATTTTGACAATACGAGGGTCATGTTGGAGGTAGTGCAACAAGAAGGCACTCATGTGTCTTGCGCAGCCATGCGGACCAAGTCCACGCTGTGTTTGCTGCATAGAGGTGCTACCCGTTCTTTCTTCCTCTGACATCTCCCCCCAACCTCTTTCAACTGAAATTTGACCAAGGTCTCCCTCATCTGCTGAGTCTTCCATGTCCATGGACAGTTCGTCCTCCATTTCTTCATGTTCTCCTGCACCTTCCTCAACATCTCGCCTGCTACCATGCGCCCTTGTTGATCCCTGTCCCCCATGGTCCCATGCCTGCCGCGTTGGTGATGATGAACGTCTGGACCTTGGTGATGTCGTTGTGTCTTGCGCATATGAATCCTCCTGTAGTTCATCCCCTTCCTGTTGTCCCACCCCCTGACTCCGAATAGTGTTTAGCGTGTGCTCCAGCATGTAAATGACTGGAATTGTCATGCTGATAATGGCATTGTCAGCGCTAAACATATTCGTCGCCATGTCGAAACTGTGCAGAAGGGTGCATAGGTCCTTGATCTGAGACCACTCCATCAGGGTGATCTGACCCACCGCTGCATCTCGTTGGCCCAGGCTATACGTCATGACGTATTGCACCAGGGCTCGGCGGTGCTGCCACAGTCGCTGTAACATGTGGAGAGTTGAATTCCAGCGTGTCGCCACATCGCATTTCAGGCAATGAACCGGCAGGCCGAAAGACTTCTGGAGCGATGCAAGTCGCTCAGCTGCGGCGCTTGAACGGCCGAAGTGAGCAGACAGTTTTCGTGCCCTGTTCAGAAGGCCATCTAGGCCGGGATAGTGTGTTAAAAATTGCTGCACGACAAGGTTCAACACGTGAGCCATACAAGGTACGTGTGTCACCTTGCCCAGGCGAAGGGCCGCACCCAGGTTTGCAGCATTGTCGCACACGGCCTTACCAGGCTGCAGGTTGAGTGGAGACAACCATTTATTAAACTCGGACCGCAGAGCTGACCACAACTCCTCAGCTGTGTGACTCTTATTCCCAAGACATGTCAAGCTAAAGACCGCCTGATGCCGTTGCGCTCTGCTGCCAGCATAGTAATGAGGGGTGCGTGATTCCTTCTGCGCAGTGAGAACGCTGGTGGCCTGACCAGGCAGGCTTGGGGCAGAGGTGGAGGACCCAGATGAGGTGGAGGAGGCAGAAGCAGTGGCGGAACTTGGACAGACAGAGGATTGACACACAAGTCGTGGGGACGGCAAGACTTGTGCAGCAGACCCTTCACCATCTATCACCATAGTTACCCAGTGCCCAGTCAGCGACATGTAACGTCCCTGTCCATGCTTACTGGTCCAAGTATCGGTGGTGAAATGCACCCGTTCACACACAGTTTCTCAAGGAAGCAGTGATGTTGTGTGCGACATGCTGGTGTAGCACGGGCACACCTTTCTTAGAGAAGTAGTGGCGACTAGGCATGTGGTACTGGGGCACAGCGACAGACATAAGGTCTCTAAAATCCTGTGTGTCCACTAGGCGGAAAGGCAGCATTTCGGTAGCCAAGAGCTTCCAGAGGGATAGAGTCAACCTCTTAGCTTTGTCATGGGTCGCAGGAAGTGGCCTTTTATTTGACCACATCTGAAGGACAGAGATCTGGCTGCTGTGTGTAGACGGTGTTGAGTAGGGTGTCCCTGGAAAAATGCAGGTTTGTGAGGAAAGTGCAGGCGGAGACATGATGTTGCCTTCATCCAACGTTGGTGCTATCGATGTCTGAGAGAGCTGTACACACTCACTTGTTTCCCCTTCCAAACCAACTGACGACCTACCAAGCAAACTGCCTGTTGCGGTTACAGTGGTGGAAGTTGTGCATGGAAAAACAGGTGTGACAGCTGTCCCCACAGTCCTAGAAGATGAAGAGCGCGCGGATGCACTGGAAGGGGCAGGCGGTGGATGGTTCGCTCCGCTAGGCCGCATTGCAGCACGGTGAGCTTCCCACCGGGACATATGATATTTATTCATATGACGATTCATGGAAGAAGTTGTCAAACTGCTGAGGTTTTGACCTCTACTAAGAGAACCATGACAAATTTTACAGATCACATAATTTGGGCGATCTTTTTCTATGTCAAAAAAGGACCAGGCTAGGCAAGGCTTAGAGGGCATGCGACCTGTTGATCCAACCCGACTAGTGCTCAGAGGCAGAGTGGTGGCTGAGGATGCAGTTGTAGACGTGCTACCAGTACTCCGACTCTGTCCAGGAAGGCGCAAGGTAACTTCGTCATCAGTTGCATCCTCCTCCACCACCTCTGTTGACCTCCTCAAGGGCCTTACTGTGGGTTGACAGTAGGTGGGATCTAGAACTTCATCATCAATTGTTGTGTTTGCACTCCCCTCCCCCTCAGACCGAACCTCTTCTTGCCCTGACCGAATATTTAAGTTGTCATCCCAATCGGGTATCTGCGTCTCATCTTCATCAGTATGTTCCTCATTGTCTATAACCACAGGTGTTACAGTTTGTGACAAAGGGTCAACATTATGCTCAGAAAAACTTGGTCCTCACGGCCTGAATCAGAGTCACAAAGGTTCTGGGCATCACTGCAGACCATTTCCTGTTCTGTACTCACTGTAGCTTGGGAGCAGACCTCTGATTCCCAGGCTATAGTGTGACTGAACAGCTCTGCAGACTCAGCCATCTCAGTTCCACCATACTGTGCAGGGCTGATGGAGACTTCAGAGCTGGGAGAAAGCAAGTTTGATTGGGATGACAACTCAGAGGACTGGTGTTTTTTGGATGCGGTACTTGAAGTGGCTGAGAGGGCACTTGTTGGACCACTTGAGATCCATTCAAGCATTTTCCTTTTTTGGCCATTATCTACCTTTTGTTCCTGTTGTTCGTGTCCGTAAAAAAGGGAGCACATCGGATTGTCCACGGTAAGTAGTAGACATCTTACTTTTGCTGGTAGATGGTCTATCTTCAGCAGATGATAATGGAGCTTTGCCACCTTCCCCACGGACAAAACCTATTTTGCCTTTTCCACCACGCCTCTTCCACTTTCCACCAGCATCTGTCATTTTGCCACTCATGTTGATTGCGACAAGATTGTGCACTGAAAATGTGGTAGTAAAAATTGAGAAGTGGTGTAGATTGCAGCGGTGGTCTAGCTTTATTAACAGCAGAATAATAAAGAATAAATATCCCTGACAATGCAACTACGGCCCTTAAACTGGCAGCAAAAATTGCTAGTATAATGGCTTAGTTATAATGAGTTGGAGTGTGCAATGCAGGTAGAGGTGCTGCAAATATCTTTGCACTACTGGGACTATACCAAAGTCCAATAGCCACGTTTAGGATGCCACTAGGTACACTGAGTGTTTGCTAGTATAATGGCTTAGTAACAATGAGTTTGAGTGTGCAATGCAGGCAGACGTGCTGCAAATATCTTTGCACTAGTGGGACGACACAGAAGTCCAACAGCCACGTTTAGGATGCCACTAGGTACACTGAGTGTTTGCTAGTATAATGGCTTAGTTATAATGAGTTTGAGTGTGCAGAGGACAGGAGGGTACAGTGCCAGGATTGTGGGGCTCTGGGTAGAGGAATGGAAGCCTGCCTTTCTATTCCCTCCTAATGGGGAAATGCAGCAAGAAAATCCCTGACCTTAGCTACACAGACGCTGTCTCTGTTTTCAGGACCTGTCACCTATGGCTCTGACCCTGCCGGTACGAGCCCTTAAAAGGACTGATAGAAAGTGCTATCCCTATGCTGTCCAGCGCTGTGTATGGAGCGCATACAGCAGTATCGGCGATAGGAGCTGCGCCAGTGATGTCTGACACCAAGGACGCAGAAGAGATAATGGCGTCCGGACGGGCAGATACTCGTTTTTATAATGCAGGGACATGTGACATAGACATCCTATCACACATGCCGTTGCTTCTCTGGCTAAAAGTCCACTTAGCTGTGTGTGTGTCTGGGATTGGCTGACATAATGGCCCTCCCCACTACACGCGCGCGCTTAGGGAAGGAAGACAAGGAAAAAAAAAAAAAATTATACAAACCATTATACAAACAGGAGTGATCTGAAGGCGCTGTTCACGCACACTATACACTGAAATTTCATAATAGTGTGAATCACAGAGTGACTTACACTATTACAGCGGAAAGCCAGCTAGGAATTAGCTGTTTTTTTGCTCCTACAACCATTCTCGAACGTTTCTAGAACTATCGAGCTTTTGCAAAAAGCTCGAGTTCTAGTTCGATCTAGAACAGGCCCCAAAATCACTCGAGCCTAGAACTGGAGAACCTCAAACCTCGAACCGCGCTCAACTCTATTAAGGACCTATCCCACACAAGTCCCTTTAGAAGACCACAGCCCAACCATCCAGGGTAAAGCCACCGCCAAGGCATAGAGACCGAAAGGGCCAGCGTCTGCGGGCAAACAGGCTCCTACGGCATATACAAGTCGGGGAGCGGACTACCAGTGTCTAGGCATAGGAGTCAAACATTTACACACAGAGGTGCAGGAGAAAGGCGGAAACCACCAACCTATTCTGGGAGAAGCTGCAGCCGGCTGCGGGCCCCGTTCATCACTCCGTTTGGTTTACCAGCGACTCCAGTGTCTTGTGTCAGAGTGAGTACACCAGTGCCATCAGGCACCGCACTGCACTGCAACACTTCACCCTGCACCCCGGCCCTCGCCTACCGGGCCCCGGGACCAACACCTTCTACCCACGGAGGGGTCAACACCTAGCTGCGCCATTACACCGCTGCCGGGAGTCCCCCATACCTTCACCGCAGCGGTGGTGTCTACAATCACCACAACCCGTGGGTGGCGTCACGAACTAACATCCAAAACCAAACCACCGCAGCCCCGGCCGTGGAACTCATCACCCAACCCCCCGCATGTAGCGCCAACTCCCTTGCAGAGTGACGTGACTTCCGGGTCTGTGAGAGGCTCGAGCCACCACCCGCAGTACGAGCACGGATCCGAGCGGCTCGGCGATCGCAGCCGAACCCACGGGGCGGTACACACACTATATTGTAGGTTCTCCATTTTTGCACACTACATCGTGGGTTCTCCATTTTGCACATTTTGCACACTTCATCATGGGTTCTCCATTTTGCACACTCCATTGTGGGTTCTCCATTTTGCACACTCCATTGTGGGTTCTCCATTTTGCACACTCCATTGTGGGTTCTCCATTTTGTGCACTCCATTGTGAGTTCTCCATTTTGCACACTCTATCTTGGGTTGTCCAATTTGTGCGCTCCATTTAGGGTTCTCCATTTTGCACACTTCGTTGTTAGTTCTCCATTTGTGTACTGCATCGTGGGTTCTCCATTTTGCACACTACATTGTGGGTTTTCTATTTTCCACATTCCATCATGGGTTCTCCATTTTGCACACTCCATTGTGGGTTTTCCATTTTTTACACTCCATTGTAGGTCCTTCATTTTGCACACTCCATTGTGGATTCTCCATTTTGCACACTCCATCGTGGGTTCTCAATTTTGCACACTCCATCGTGGGTTGTCCATTTTGTGCACTCCATCGTGGGTTCTCCATTTTGCACACTCTATCGTCGGTTCTCCATTTTGCACACTCCATCGTGGGTTCTCCATTTTGTGCACTCCATTGTGGGTTATTCATTTTGCACACTCCATCTTGGGTTGTCCATTTTGTGCGCTCCATTTTGGGTTCTCTATTTTGCCCACTCTATCATGGGTTCTCCATTTTACACACTCCATTGTTAGTTCTCCATTTTTTCCACTACATCATGGGTGCTCCATTTTGCACACTCCATTTTGGGTTTTCCATTTTGAATACTCCATCGTGGGCTCTCCATTTGCACACTCCATTGTGAGAGCTCTATCTTACACACTTTATTGTGAGTTCTCCATTGTGTGCTCTCAGTTTAGTCTTCATTGTTCAGACTCTATTGTGGGCTCTCCTGTATGTGAACTCAATGGTGGGCTTTCAGTTATACACACTCTATTCTGAGCTCCTCATAGTGGACTCTCCTGTATGTGAACTCAATGGTGGGCTTTCAGTTATACACACTCTATTCTGAGCTCCTCATAGTGGGCTCTTCTGTATGTGAACTCAATGGTGGGCTTTCAGTTATACACACTCTATTCTGAGCTCCTCATAGTGGACTCTCCATTATGTGAGCGTTATTGTTAGCGCTCTATTACATGAAGCTTTAACATCTGCCTTTCCAAGAAAAAATTATCCCAATTTAGTTCAATAAAACCCAATAAACAAATATTCTACATCTGAAAAAAAAAAAGCGCTACACACACATAGAATATCCCTCAGGTTTCCTCTTGTGGTTTATTGACAGGCAGATTATGCTGTTTCTCAGATAGATAGATAACATGATTTGGTCTGTTTGAGGATCAGAAGCATAACCACAATCCTACCAAAATCAATGCCCCGACCCGGAGTTACCAGGGAGAACGCTCTGCGTGCAGACCACACCGCCATGCGTCCGGGGAGGCCTGCACTTTAAGTATCACTGTCCAATGCGAAGAAAACCTGATTACAATTAACATCAGGGTAAATGTCCTCGATCTGATAATGTCTGAACATTGGTGAAGATAATGGCCGTTAGATAAATTAGCATTGATTGTGGAAGCATTTACGGAGTTGGTCTGTGATGCAAAGCAAATTCTCACATACAGCCACATTTTCCACATTTCCCATAATTCATGCGCTCAGGTAGCCGGACGGGATATCTGCCGGCGGCCATATGTTGCTCAGATGTTTCTTTACAAGTCTAAGGACGAATTTGTGATATCCCCACCTAAGAAGTCCCAAATTTGACTGAGTGGGGTTTGTATAAACCTTTTTCATTCCAGGACACCTAATGTTTGCTAGGACTGTGTCCAAAAAATCAGGACTAGAGCTGGGCAGACTCGCAGAAAACCAGGACCGGCAGGTCCCTGCTAAATTTTAAAAAAAAATCCGGATCCTGTGTAGGGGGGGTTAAGGGTTAGGTTCACCCCTGCAACTGTACCTGGCACACCACTGTCGTGTGTTACAAGTGTAAAAGCCTAGTTTGTGTGATTCCGCCTCCAGGTGGCAGTGTTGCTATGGGTAGAACCTGGCCCCTGGGTGAGCAGAGGAGGAGGAGGGTAGGGATGTGTATATAATAAGAAGTTGAGGGAGTCAGGATGAGAGGGACCAGAGAGATATAGAGTGAAGATGTCCCAATGAACAGTCCCTGACCCTATGGGTCACCCACATGGCTGCGACACGCGGGATCCTGAACGGATGGCGGAACCACGTCCCCCAAAGAGAGGGATTTAGTCTGACAGTGGGATGTCTATCGTCGGTGCCTGCTGGTGGTAACAGGAGGAAGCCCTCAGTCATGAAGAAGGTCAGTGCGCCCCCTGGTATTGGTGGTATGTCTGGATGGCTTAGCACAAAGGGGAGACCCCTGCATGTGTTGCGGGCGGGGTTGCTGCCTCTTCTCTCTCTCTCGGGGGCCTGCTCGGATTCGGGTTACTGCTACGGCTCGAGTGGAGACCGGACCCGGGCTCCCACGGCCGCCCGTCCTCACAAGTGTCGGAAAGGGGATATTTACAAGGGAGGTTGTTTGTGACGCCACCCGTGGGTCGCGGTGAGGGATGTTGGCACTGCCGCTGACTGTTGATGGGGCACCCGGGGCTAATGGAGGAGGGGCAGCAAGACGGGGATCCCCTCAACTCGTAGGCGAGGTGTAGTCCTGGGGCCCGCGGGTTGAAAATGGGACTGATGACTGCTGGAGGTGGCGCGCCGGACCGGCCCAGGGGACAGTGGTGTACTCACAGTTCAATAACTTCACACAAGTCCAGTAGTAAACCAAGTTGCCAGTGGCCGCCTGCCATTGGAGGGTGCAGTCGGGTCCCACACCCAGACTGATGAACAGATATCCCTTCCTCCTGCACTGTGTTTCCTTCTCTTTTGGACGACTTTGCATTGAATGGAGAAGTCCACTTCTATTTGTGTTGGGAGCTGTGGCCCGCGAAAGCTGACCCTTGGGATTTCAGTGGGTTCTTTGCAGACACCCTATCCCCCGCATTGGGCTTCCGTTTCGCTCTATCCGGGCAGTAAATTGGGACAATTTCTGGAACCTTGTCCCTGGCTGTTTAATTGGAGAGGGGCTTGCAACCTTCCTTGCTTTAGGGTCCAGGCACCCCGACTGTGCACGGCCTCCGGACCAGATTCCCGCTGTCGGTACCGGCGGGCTACAACCCTGCCCCGGTCCACTTTAGGTCTCCCGCTACCAGATCTCCGTCACCTGTGGCTCTGCTCACCATCTGCCACCTAGCCAAGTAGTCCCAGGGCCACTACCCCGGACTACACTTCACTGTCAGCTCCACTCACTACTCTCCTCCACTCTGAACTTGAACTACCACTGTTCTCGAACTCTGAACTTGATCTGCTGTGTTTCCGCCTCTGACTCCTCAAGATCCCTAGGTGGGCGTTCTGATCTGCCTGATCCCGCCCACTGGTGTGTCCTGGTTATCATGAGGGGGTGGCTAGGGTTTAATGGCTCAGTGTTATGTCTAAGTGTAGGGTTGTGATGGTAACAAGGAGGATGTGAACTATTTGTGACTACCTGGTTTTGCCAGGGCGTCAAACATGGATGAGTACCCCTGTGCGAATATGAAGTGGAGTGAGGGAAAGGCAGGGCCTTAGACTGTAGACGATGCCCAGGTGCCAGAGGACCGACTGATGCAAATGTGTCGTGCGTATAGAAGACGAAACTCCTGAGACATATACCAGTGCCGGCAAGAGGCGGACCAAAGCTGTATCACAGAAATAAAGTTGGAAGTGGTTAAGAAAGAACTGAGCCTGAACTTTATTGTCTGAAGCAGAAAAGCGCATGGAGTGACGCATAATACTGTAACGGAGTCCTCCTGTGTGTGGTGCAGCGATGGGGAGGTGAGGGGTTATGACAGGTTGTGCTGTGACCTGTTGTTCCCCTGCTACCACGACTACTGCATAGTGCCTGCCCCGTGTCAACCACCACATCCTGTGTGGAATCTGGTACCCATATAAAGTCTATGGGAACCAGAATCCGGTGATTAGAAAGGTTGGTAGAAGGGATAGGGGAGTAGGACAGCGCATGGTGCACTCACTGAAGATCCATCATGGCGGCAAGCTGCTTCAAGGTCACGCATTCCCTTCCGGAGCTGACAATTAACTCTCATTGAATATTCACTGCTTTCCCCGCCCACTGGCGCGTATAATTGGTTGCAGTCAGACGCGCCCACACCCTGAGTGTCAGCTGACTGCAGCCTATCACAGGCGCCAGGACGGCCAGTGGGCGGGGAAAGCAGTGCATATGAAATGAGCGATAATGAGCGGCCCATCGAGGTCGCAGGAGCAGCGTACAGCCGGGCCAGGGTATGAAGAGCTCGTTTCATTCTTATTTTCTTCATTTTTCCTTTATTTTTTTTTTAATATCTTGAGTGCTGCATCTGGATTAAACACCCAGAATTTCGGGTCCGGCACCCCGGCAACTTTGAAACCGCGCGGATCTGGACTTTTACAGTTCAAGTCCGCCCATCTCTAATCAGGACACTCCTGGAAAATTCAGGACATCATACCTAACACAATCTTCAGCCACGCACTAAGGAATAAGCAGATCACTGCACCATAAAATGTACAGCAAATATCCAACATAAGATGCTGCAATAACAAATTTGAAAACTTTGAAAAAAAATAATAAATAAAAGAAAAAGTCAACAAGAACAAAATGACTGTTCAGACCAAGCTCAAACGCTTGGTGAACATTCATGTGGCCAAGAAGGTCAGACACCTTCCCACCTAATTGTTTTCTATCACCCCCCGACCCCCCATACCCAGGCACCAGAACTATCAATCAAGAATAATCAGGGCTGATATAGCTGCAAAAAAATAGGTGCGACGCTGCGCTGAGCTGTTTGGTCGCACCATGATGGACTGTGTTTGGTTTGAACAGTCATTTTATATTGATAAATTCTCTGCAATTGAAAAAGAATAAGAGTGTTTTTTCTTTTAAAATTACATTTTTATTAATTAAAGATATACATATTTGCCATCTCTATGAAAGTAATAGTCATTACAATATGAATAACGTAAGAAAAAAGGTCATGGTGAAAGGAGAGAGGAGGTGGGCTGTGACATCACCTACTTTGAATGGTGGATCCCGTGTTATCTATGGTACGTAGAGATGTTATCACTCATTGTACGGGAGGGGGAGGAGGTGAGCTGTGATATTTCCTATTGTGAATGGTTGATGCTGTGTTTTCTATAGAGGTGTCTTCAGTCATTGTACAGGAGGAGGAGGTGAGCTGGGACATCAACTATTGTGCATGGTGGATACTGTGTTATCTACTCTATATAGAGGTGTTATCAGTCATAGTACAAGAGGGAGAGGAGGTGAGCTGTGACATCACCTATTGTGAATGATGGCTTCTGTGTTATCTACTCTATATAGAGGTGTTATCAGTCATTGTACTGGAGGGAGAGGAAGTGAGCTGTGACATCACCTATTGTGAATGATGGCTTCTGTGTTATCTACTCTATATAGAGGTGTTATCAGTCATTGTACAGGAGGGAGAGGAGGTGAGCTGTGACATCACCTATTGTGAATGGTGGATTCTTTGTTATCTACAAATCTACAGCTGTGACATCTCACCTATTGTGGGGAACATGGTGGCACAGGGGTTAACAAGGAGTTTGTATGTTCTCCTGGTCTCTGTGTTGGTTTTCTCCTACACTCCAAATAATTACTGATAGAGGATTTAGATTGTGAACCCTAATGGGGACAGTGATGATGATATCTGTAAAGTGCTGTGAAATGAATGACGCTATGTAAGCAAGTAATAATAAAAAAAAAATGTGACTGCTGGATCCTGTGTTATGTATAGTACAGTGCCTACAAGTAGTTTTCAACCCCCTGCAGATTTAGCAGGTTTACACATTCGGAATTAACTTGGCATTGTGACATTTGGACTGTAGATCAGCCTGGAAGTGTGAAATGCACTGCAGCAAAAAAGAATGTTATTTCTTTTTTTATTTTTTTTTTAAATTGTGAAAAGTTTATTCAGAGGGTCATTTATTATTCAACCCCTCAAACCACAAGAATTCTGTTTGGTTCCCCTAAAGTATTAAGAAGTATTTCAGGCACAAAGAACAATGAGCTTCACATGTTTGGATTAATTATCTCTTTTTCCAGCCTTTTCTGACTAATTAAGACCCTCCCCAAACTTGTGAACAGCACTCATACTTGGTCAACATGGGAAAGACAAAGGAGCATTCCAAGGCCATCAGAGACAAGATCGTGGAGGGTCACAAGGCTGGCAAGAGGTACAAAACCCTTTCCAAGGCGTTGGGCCTACCTGTCTCCACTGTTGGGAGCATCATCCGGAAGTGGAAGGCTTATGGAACTACTGTTAGCCTTCCACGGCCTGGACAGCCTTTGAAAGTTTCCACCCATGCCGAGGCCAGGCTTGTCCGAAGAGTCAAGGACAACAAGGAAGGAGCTCCGGGAAGATCTCATGGCAGTGGGGACATTGGTTTCAGTCAATACCATAAGTAACGTACTCCACCGCAATGGTCTCCGTTCCAGACGAGCCCGTAAGGTACCTTTACTTTCAAAGCGTCATGTCAAGGCTCGTCTACAGTTTGCTCATGATCACTTGGAGGACTCTGAGACAGACTGGTTCAAGGTTCTCTGGTCTGATGAGACCAAGATCGAGATCTTTGGTGCCAACCACACACGTGACATTTGGAGACTGGATGGCACTGCATACGACCCCAAGAATACCATCCCTACAGTCAAGCATGGTGGTGGCAGTATCATGCTGTGGGGCTGTTTCTCAGCCAAGGGGCCTGGCCATCTGGTCCGCATCCATGGGAAGATGGATAGCACGGCCTACCTGGAGATTTTGGCCAAGAACCTCCGCTCCTCATCAAGGATCTTAAGATGGGTCGTCATTTCATCTTCCAACAAGACAACGACCCAAAGCACACAGCCAAGAAAACCAAGGCCTGGTTCAAGAGGGAAAAAATCAAGGTGTTGCAGTGGCCTAGTCAGTCTCCTGACCTTAACCCAATTGAAAACTTGTGGAAGGAGCTCAAGATTAAAGTCCACATGAGACACCCAAAGAACCTAGATAAATTGGAGAAGATCTGCATGGAGGAGTGGGCCAAGATAACTCCAGAGACCTGTGCCGGCCTGATCAGGTCTTATAAAAGACGATTATTAGCTGTAATTGCAAACAAGGGTTATTCCACAAAATATTAAACCTAGGGGTTGAATAATAATTGACCCACACTTTTATGTTGAAAATTTATTAAAATTTAACTGAGCAACATAACTTGTTGGTTTGTAAGATTTATGCATCTGTTAATAAATCCTGCTCTTGTTTGAAGTTTGCAGGCTCTAACTTATTTGCATCTTGTCAAACCTGCTAAATCTGCAGGGGGTTGAATACTACTTGTAGGCACTGTATATAGATATAGATCTATAGAGGTGGTACATTTAAATTTAGTCATGTCTGTGATGATAATGAGAATGCTGCAAAGATGAGGAAATGTGATTTTCTATCATATCACCTAAAGACCAGTGTAAATATTGCACAATTTATTTTTATTTATTTATTTTTTTAAATAGTGAAATACAAAATAATTAAAAAAAACCTGCAAAAACATACATTTAACATAAAATCTGATTTAAACAATAAGTATTTTTTTATGACACATTCCCTTTAAAGAATTAAAGAATGCCAAAGTGTTAAGAAAACTTTATTTTCTCAGTGTGCGGATCATGACGCTTTGATTTAGCCGGAGACTTCCCCGCGCTGTAATGTCTTCCGTCAAAGCGTTTGCATAATATGTGAATTTTCTTAACATTTACTCGAGTGAGGAGGGAAAAAAAAAATGTCTGACCCTTATTTCCACAGAGGTCGGGCTGCTCTGATTAACTTTCCTTGTTATTCCATTAAATAAAAAAATGTTTTGACACCCGGGTAGAAAGCCATCTTAGAGTTAATACAATAACCTCATCCATTTGTTCCAAATTGAGTTGCAATAATTCATTTTGGTGACCATACGTATTTGTTATGTGTAATATGAAACATTGGAGAATGAAATCAATAGAAATGTTTCTTGTTAATGAAGATATACTGTGCTGTTATGTTTGGCTGTATACTTAATACCACAGAAATCCTATTTGTATTATAAATTTCACCATGTCAGGCCGCTTGGATATGAAGATCAGATTGCCGCTAGAAGCCCGGCTTCATTTAGAAAATTGTACCATAAATTTATTGCTGTCTTTCAATTATCTCAAGGGGAAAGGCTAGTATAGACATTTCCAAAAACTCCGGATCTCCTCATTTACTAATGTGAGCTGGAAGGCTGTTTTAGTTTGTTAAACTAGATCTGTCACGTTTCCTATCCGAGGGCATAAAAAAAATAGACGGGACGATGCTGAGCTGTGAGATATAGCATTTTATTTTATTTTTGTGGTTTTTTTATAGAAAGGTGTTTTACTGCTGTCAGTCCTGCTACTCCTGACCACTCATAGAGAAAGCCTGTGAGTCCTGTGTGCCGCCCAGGGCTATGGGGTACTCAGTCCCGAGCAGTGTACTATTGGGATGTGTCACTGGGTGGCCGTTGCCCGGTTCCATGACACTGAGGGTCACTTTAAAAAGAGGTTTATTTACAGAGGGATAGTTAACAAAGTTTATGTCGTGACGCCACTTGCGGGTTGCGGTTATGGTGATGGAACCGCCGCTGTACAGTCTCTCCGCTGGGGCTCATGTGATGGCAGCCTGAATGTTGGGCCCTCCGCAAGTAGCGCCGGGGCCCCAGGGGGTTATGTGATGGTGTTAGGCGTGGAAATAATAGTAGGCCACACGAGAGATGTTAACTGGTTCTCTTTACTCACAGCAGATGGTAACTGGTGCCCGGAGGAAGGCTGGTATTCACCTCTGGTCCCCTTAGTCCCAGTGCTGGTTGGTGACCTGGTTGCTTCTTTCCCCTCCACCTATCTCAAGTTGGTGGGTCCCCGTGGCTTGGAGCGTCTTGGGGTACCTTCCTGTTTATCTCTCAGTCTCTGGTCCATACGGCGGCAGTGTGAACCCTGTAGGGACAGGGTTCGGTTCCGGTCCCTGGCTCTCTCGTTACTGCTGGTGCCCCCGGACTCCTAAGGTCAATGAGGTCCTGGATGGTCACCTCACTGTGCAGATTTTTATCAGGTCTGCCTGAAGCGTTTGCCTGACCTAGGGCTCTGTGCACCGTCAGTGCTATGGTTACAGGAGTACTTTGCCATACTCTTCCGGCAACCACACGCCTGGGCCCACAGGTCACCGTCACACTCCCGTGTCAGAGCAGTTACATCTGTCTCCTCTCACTTCCACTTACTAACTCCAATTCACTCACTGTCTGTCCCCTCCCACCTGGTCGTTGTCTAGTGGACTGGATCAGCTCCACCCCTTGGTGGACATCCATTGGGTCCATTTCTAGTGTGTCACCAGTCTGTGTGGATGGGAAAAAACTGGGATTACAATGTATTTTGCTGTTAGCGGCACTGGTCTTCCAGGTGCCTGGGGGGTAGGCCCTGCATCTTTGACAGGATGCAGTACCTTGTAGTGCCCTGATAGGTTCAGGGGCACTACACCTGCTTCTCCTGACCACTCATAGAGAAAGCCTGTGAGTCCTGCTTCTCCTGACTACTCATAGAGAAAGCCTGTGAGTCCTGCTTCTCCTGACTACTCATAGAGAAAGCCTGTGAGTCCTGCTTCCCCGACATCTCATAGAGAAAGCATGTGAGTCCTGCTTCCCTCGACATCTCATAGAGAAAGCCTGTGAGTCCAGCTTCTCCTGACTACTCATAGAGAAAGCCTGTGAGTCCTGCTTCTCCTGACCACTCACAGAGAAAGTCTGTGAGTCCTGCTTCTCCTGACTACTCATAGAGAAAGCCTGTGAGTCCTGCTTCTCCTGACTACTCATAGAGAAAGCCTGTGAGTCCTGCTTCCCCGACATCTCATAGAGAAAGCCTGTGAGTCCAGCTTCTCCTCTCCTGACTACTCATAGAGAAAGCCTGTGAGTCCTGCTTCTCCTGACTACTCATAGAGAAAGCCTGTGAGTCCTGCTTCCCCGACATCTCATAGAGAAAGCCTGTGAGTCCTGCTTCCCTCGACATCTCATAGAGAAAGTCTGTGAGTCCAGCTTCTCCTGACTACTCATAGAGAAAGCCTGTGAGTCCTGCTTCTCCTGACTACTCATAGAGAAAGCCTGTGAGTCCTGCTTCTCCTGACCACTCACAGAGGAAGCCTGTGAGTCCTTCTTCTCCCGACATCTCATAGAGAAAGCCTGTGAGTCCTGCCTCTCCTGACCACTCACAGAGGAAGCCTGTGAGTCCTGCTTCTCCTGACCACTCACAGAGGAAGCCTGTGAGTCCTGCTTCTACACGTATTCATAGAGAAAGCCTGTGAGTCCTTCTTCTCCCGACCCTTATAGAGAAAGCCTGTGAGTCCTGCCTCTCCTGACCACCCATAGAGAAAGCCTGTGAGTCCTGCTTCTCCCGACCCTTATAGAGAAAGCCTGTGAGTCCTGGTTTCTGACCACTCAAAAAAGGTGTAAAAAATGTTTAGGTCCTCAAGACCATAATTGAAGGTAGGATAAGATACCCCAAAATTGGTGCAATTGAAAAATGGAAAACTGAGGTATTTGTTCCTACCAACTAATTAGGTGGCTGAAATGAAAGGTGGAACTTCTCCAATTCTTCTATTTATTATTATACGTGTCACATTATTTCGAACACTACAGCATAGAAAACAAGGGACACAATTTTTTTGAAATTTTTGCTGCCATTTCATCCAAATAAGTAGCTCGGTGCCATCCCTGTAGGTGGCCGGTATCGCGCTGCAGTTTTCCGTTTGTTTTTCATTAATGATAAAATATTCCAGATCAGCAGCAATGTACTCGCTCTGACAACCGCCCTGACATGTTTATCAAGCAATAAATTAGGAATTTAAGACGTATTGACTAAGTATGGCCATGTTTAAAATCTTCCTCCCCATGGTGAATGGATTCCTTTGAAATGATGGATTAAAATTCAATAAAGACTTCCAAGTATTCATGGGGAAATGTATTAAAACATTCTCTAGAATTCTTATTAGTCTTTTGCTGACAAAAAAAAAGGATTTTTTTTTTCCTCTAAATATTATACTGAAAAATGCATATGTAAATGATTGGGAAGATAAACACCGAGCAAATACAGAAAGCTCAAAAATGTAGAATAGGATCGTAGTAAATGATATAATCCGAGTTTTTCAAAGTGCAATGTAAGTGTACATGTGTTGAAAGGGGTTGTCCAGAGCAGTGGCGTAATTACGGTTCGATGAGCCCTCGTGCAAATTTTTTACATGGGCCCCCCCATCCTCGCATGTTGGTTTGATGCATGCATATGTATGTGTAGCGCCCCATGGGGCCTAAGGGGTTTACTCATCACCGGGCCAGTGGTATTTGGGGTTGCTGTTGTGACTGACCTGACCCGGCTCTGTGGCCCCGTCGGCTACATAAAAAGACAAACAAGCGGGTGCAAGGTTGTCCGGTGTAGAGGGTGATGGAGGGCGGGTGAAGGGTCCCAGGGAAGCGTCCCCGGTGGCAGTGGTGACTGGGAGTCTCGGCCGCTGACCCCTCCTGCGACTTCTCCTCTCCCATGAACGGTGTTGGATTAGGATGGCGGATGCTTTGCAGCGCCACCCGTGGTGCGCGACTAGGGATTAGCCACCGCTGCGAGATGTTACCTTCCTCTGGGGCTGATGTTAACGCAGCCCAGATAGTCCAGCTTGCACAGGTGAAGCGAGCCCCGGGGAGGACGGTGACGACCGGGGGAGTGGGCCGTTGACACCGACGGTAATAACAGGCCGAGGCAGCGGTTGCAGGTCTATGTCTTTTACTGACAGTTCTTTAGAAGACTGCCATCGGGATACCGGTCACCGCCGTGCTGGGCCCCAGCTGATCCCGGGTAAGCAAGGAGCAACCACCGGTGTCCATGAACATGTAAGATCTTTCTCCTCTGCGCTCGTAGTGTAATGTGGATTCCCTTGGCATGAAGTGACTTGGGAATTCAGTTCCACTGTGTTCATAGTGTAGTGTGGGTCCCCTTGGCATGAAGCGACTTGGGGACTCATTTTCACCTTGTGTCCCATTCAGATGGGGTTGGCCTGGGGACTACTTAGTCGACCAAAAGGAGCGGTTCAGTAAGCTTCCCCTCGGTTGCCATGTCCTCCTCAGTCTCACAGGCTCAGCCGACCTTCTGTAGCTACTCCCGATCCACCCGGTTCCGGTTCCCTCCAGTCTGCCAGCTTCTAAGAGTCCATGATGTCCTGGTACTCTCTCTCTCTCTCCTTCTGTGTCTCTGACTGACTGGTCTGCCCAGTTTGTCCCCCCCCTGGGTGAACTGGGTCATAGACCCCCCCCCAGCGAGCTGTTGTTAGTGTTCTGTCTAGGGCTGAAGTCTGTGTCTTCTGCCGTGATTTCCTGTCTGCTTCTACTCTTCACTTCTAGTGCCCCCCCCTAGATGACTCACTCTCCCCGGGAAGTTCTCCACTGCCATGGTAACCACCTTTCCCTGATTTCGGTGTGAATGCACCTGGTTTCCTGCTTGTATAACTTGATATGAACACAGGATGTTGTGTAAAGCTCCAGACACCAGCAATTAACTCCCTCTTACCTGGATCAGTACAGCACTCTGATGCAATACTCTGTGGCAACTGAGGCCTCAGGGGTGCCACATTTGTATGTATTTAGCGTTCTAAATCCAATAAACACATTCGAGTTGCCTCCTCCATTATGTAGTAATGTCCCCCATCCTGACCTCCTTCCTGGCAAATATGCCCCCCATCCTGGTATATAAGTTCCTCCTCCTGGTATATATGCCCCCCATCCTGGTATGTCCCCATCCTACTAAATATGTCCCATTTGGGATCAAAACGCGTTGTATGAGTAATAAAGCTATCAAGTTACCATGGATCCTTTTGGTATTATAATGCAAGCCACGACTTACGGGTAGTACAGACGGAAGAGTAGTCAGGAAAGCCGGGGTCTGGTAACAGGAGGACACGTATGGACACAGGGAGAATTTAGGCATAGTCAGGTCATGATCTGGGGTCAGTATTCCAGGAAAACACGTAATAACTTCAGGGAGAAAACTGAGACGTAGTCAGATAACGGTCCGGGGTCAAAAGCCAAGAAGTTGGAACAGGGAGCAGGCAAAGAGAAGTCAAGCAACAGTCCAGGGTTAGAAAACAGGGATCAGAACAAAGCAAAGACACAGGCCAACAGCACAACTACCAAACCAGAATGTACAACTGGCAAGGCTCTAGTAAAGAAACAGGGAAATTACCAGAAAGTTGAAATACCTGAGCACACACCTCCCAGAACCAGAATAGAATCCTGTACAGTCAATCAACCTGCCAGCTCAGCAGTCCAGAAAACACAGCAGAGCATCTCCAGTGCAAGATGCTCTGCACAGAGGAATTGTGACACGTATCGCTTCAATTTTTATAACGGACATTTTTTATTCATTTGGACTACTGTGGAAGTAAAAGTATTTTTTTCTGGACATCTCTAGATATTGGCTATTTTTTCACTTTTGTCTGAAATCTTGTTGACCGCCAGGTGTTTCTTTCACTCCTCTAAGTCCTTGTGTTGTTTTTATTTTTACGCCAAATTCAGCATTCATTATACAACATAATTTTGACAAATTTGGTTTAAAGCCTGATGTCATAGAAAAACAAATAGTACACGCTCATAGCTTCGCTGTAATAACGCTATTGATTTAGTAACGCTTTTGTAACGCTAAAACTTTATCTGTGTTTGACAGTTTTACATTTTGTATATGATTTTTTTACACAAATCAAGACAATAGATTGACATTACTAAAAATGTGACTGTTTAAAAACTCCTGTCAACTCCTATTTAGAGAAAACATGGTTTAATCTAGTTGCACATCCTAAAGTCTGGTAGAATTTAACAAATAATTCCAAATAGAAATTTAAGTCCGAGACTGGCATAGAAGTTATGGAATGTTTAACTCCTCGTCCTTAGCAATGATGAAAGGAGAATAAAGGGAGTTTATCGGAGTACCAGCCAATATGACATTCAGTGCATGGCGCTACCAAACATTGCTGATTACACCTGTGAGTAAAGCGCGCTGGAATCACTAACATAAGTGAGACGGAGAGAACTTCAAAAATGTAGACTTGGAGCGGCCAAATCACATCTGGAAGCTCTAATCATGGAAACTGGATGGGAACCAATAAATCTTGCTGTTGTCTACTGTACTCTGGCTCCTTATTGTCGAAATAATCTTAGAAATGACATGAAAGTTAAAAATGTTGCCGAGCACATGGATTCCCTTATCTGAAAAAACTTAGCTCAACACTCTATAAATGGACCTAGGGCGATTCTGGGCCATGTTCTGTTGTCGAAAAATGGCAGCGCAAAGATAGATTTCAGGTTTCTTGGTTACTATTTTACATGGACTAAATCAGGGGTGGGGAACCTTTGGGCCGTTTGTGGCCCGCGATGAGTTTTTCTGTGGCCCGCGGGCACATTTATGGGGACTGCAGTGGCTGTGTACCTTCTATTACCGTGTGTGCCCCCCAAGTGCTCTGTGCCACCATCCCAGTGCTGTGTGCCACCCCCTAATGCTGTATACCACCCAGTGCTGTCTACAACCCAGTACTGTATGCCCCCCAGTGCTGTGTATCACCCCAGTGCTGTGTGCCACCTCCCAGTGCTGTGTGCCACCTCCCGGTGCTGTGTACCCCCCAGTACTGTGTAACCCTCACTGTTGTCCATGCCCCCCCAGTGCTGTCCGTGCCCCCTAGTGATGTCTATTCTCCCCCAGTACTATACGTGATCCCCATTTCTGTCATTGCACCCCCTAATAGTGTCTGTGTCCCACTAGTGCTGTCCGCACCACCTAGTGCTGTCCATGCCACCGCCAATACTGTCCATGTCCTCCAGTACTGTCGGTGTCCCCTAGTACTGTGTGCCACCCCCGCCCACTATTGTCCAAGTCCCTAGTGCTGTCAGTGCCTCAAAGTGCTGTCCGTGACCCCTGGTGATGTCTATGCTCCCCGAGTCCTGTCTGTGCCACCTAATGCTGTCCGTGCCACCATCAGTGCTGTTCGTGTCCCCCTACTGCTGTCCATGCCACCAGTGCTGTCTCTGCTGCCCCCAATGCTGTCAGTTCTGCCCATGCCCCCTAGTAACAGTCCGAGGTGAAAAGGTAAGATGTCACGACAGGAACAGGGAGCGGGCAGAGAGGAGTCAAATAATAGTCTGGAGTCAGAAAACAAAGTTCAGAACATTAGCAAAGAAACAAGCCAACAGCACAACTGCAGAACCAGAAAATACAACTGGCAAAGTTCTGGAGAAGCATGCTCAGTAAAGAAGCCTGAGCAATTACCAGAAAGGTGGGACACCTAAGTAATCAGCACCAACATGGAATCCTGTGCTGTCAAACACACTGCTAGCTCAGTAACTCAGGAAAGTGCAGCAGAGCATCTCCAAAGGCAAGATGCTCTGCACATTAGGAATCGTGACTAAGGGTACACGTGAATTATATTGAAGTACCACAAATCTGCTTTACAAATGTAACAAAATGACACCTACTTACCTTGTCCAGAGAGATGGAGTGAATTAAAATAAAAAAGTTAAAAAATACAGATAATTTTAATATCTGTTACTATTAACATCATAGGAAGTAAAATAACACAAATCTAATAAGCTGAAGGTATAAAATTTCTGATATCTTTTTCCTTGAACATTATGAAAATTCTTTACTCGTAGACTCTGGGGAAATAGAGAAATAGTGACAGATTTAATATCAATATACATAACAATAATTGATTTCCTGAGGGTGAAAAATGTGAAATTAGGAGGCTTTTCAGCCCTGAGTACATGATGATTAATTTAATGTTCATCTTGTCTTTTGCTGTTGGACTGAACGGTTTTGTTTGTCAGCAATAACAGCCAATTGCTCATTTAAATCAACATCTAGGAGAAAATAGATTAGACCCGGACGCATAATATTAGAGGGCGTGAAACAACTGGACACGGCTTAATGAAGGCTGAAGGCTGAGTCAACTCCTTCAAGTAAACAGCTATAAAAAAAAAAAATCAAAAGAGCAATAATTCTAGATATACCTGCACAAAGTCACGCATTTTGTAGGATTGTAGGCAGTGTATGTGTAACCAATTATACAAAAAAGGGGATAATGATCATTATTTTCATATTCAGGTTGAAACACAGTCATTAACTGAAACAGAAACAGCTGTGCAGGAGGAAGAAAACTGGGAGAGGAACAGACAGACTGCCAAAAAGGTGAGGTTGTGGAAGAAAGTTTCATATCACAGGTCATACACCATGGCAAGACTGAAAAAGACCCAAGGTAGCTATACGAGCAAGACCGCCCCCAGGAAAATATTTCAAAGCAGATTGGGGTTTCAAGATGTGCTGTTCAAGCTCTTTTGAAAAAACAACAAGAGATGAGAAACTTTTAGGACCGTTGATGCAGTGGACGGCCATGAAAACGTAATGCAGAGACACAAGGCTGATGTGACTACTGTGGAAGGGAGAGCTGATGTGACTACTGAAGAGGTTGGGACTGATGAGACTACTGAAGAAGTGGGGGCTGATGTGACTACTCAAGAGGTTGGGACTAATGAGACTACTGAAGAAGTGGGGGCTGATGTGACTACTGAAGAGGTTGGGACTGATTAGAGTGTGGCGCCCTGGACAAGCCAGGTAGCCACATGAATAACATTCACACCCCCACCCCCCCGGACAGAAACACACGTCAAACACAAAACCCTTGTTGCCTCTGTGGCGCCCTGGACAAGCCAGGATGTCACAGGTACTACAACAACACACCCCACACCCCGGTTAGGCACATCAGTCACACACATAAATCCTTGTTGCCTCCCTCCAGGGGCTGATGACCACACCAGGTAGGGTGGAGCCAGGCGCTTGGCCCCACCCACCAAGGAGTTCACAGTCCTGGAGGCGGGAAAAGAGAACAGTTTGAGTAGTTGTTGTTGGAGAGTGAGGAAGTGGTAGTGGAGCAGACTGGCCGTGTCCGGGTACGTGGCCCGGGCACAGAAACAGCAAGGTTGGCAGACGGTGGTGACCGTCTGCAGGCGAGGCCGATTAACGCACAACCGTAAGGACCGGGGACAGGTGGTAGCCCACCGGTACCGGACTGGGGAGCGAAGAGAAGCCAGCACCACTCGGCAGGGCCTACGGACCCCGACCAGGCTTGGAGTCGCCGGTAAACCGGTCAAATCCGTCAGCGACGGGAACCTCCGGGGTTTCCCAGCAGCAAAGACCCGACTGAAGGCAACCGCTCAACCGTGAAGGGAAATACAGCTACCGCCACAGCTAGAGTTCCCAGGGCCAGAGCCTGCGGGCAAAAAGGGGCTCCTCTGGCGAATACACCGCTGGGGAGCGGGCTACCGGTGGGAAGCCATCGGAGCCGACAACACAACACAGGTGCAGGGAGAGACAGTCACCGCCAACCTACCGGGAGTGACCATCGCAGCCGGTTGCGGGACCCGTCCATCCAGCCGTTTGTTTTACCAGAGACTCCGTCTACATCATTGGCTGAGTGAGTACCATCGTGCCGTCAGGCACCGCGCTGCCCTCCCGCGACCCTGCACCTCACCAAACCCCGCCATCCACCTTCCAGTCACCATCATCGGGCCCCGTAACCACCAAATCCCCCTACCCACGGAGGGGAGAGAAAAACATCTCGGCTGCTCCCTGTCATCGCTCCCGGGATCCCCGTCTAGAGCAGCGGTGGTGTCCCAACCTCACCACAAGCGTGGGTGGCATCACGGACAACATCCCCAAACCAAACCATCCCCTTTTCACTCACGGTCGAGGAGCGCCGCTCGAGTCCCCGGATCCGGCCCACTGCTCGAGCCACCGAGCAGCCGCAGCAGGAGCGCCGGACCAGAGCGTTAGTGAGCGCAGCGCGCCCTCCCTGCCCGCGACACCTCCCTCCAGGGGCTGATGTCCACACCAGGTGGGGTGGAGCCAGGTGGTTGGCCCCACCCACCGAGGAGTTCACAGTTCTGGAGGCGGGAAAACAGTGCAGATGAGTTTAGAGAGTGAAAGTGTGAGGAGCAAGACTGGTGTTTGGGTCGGAGCCCGGACACGTACAGCAAGGTTGGCAGACGGTGGTGGCCGTCTGCAGGAGTTAGTGGAGCTCCGCAGAGCCGAAAGGACCGGGGTCGGGTGTTGGCCTGCTGGTACCGGAATGGGGAACGGAGTGAAACTAAGCCCACACAGGCAGGGCCATCGGACCCCGACAAGGCTTGGAGCCGCCGTTAATTGTCAAATCCGACGGTGACGGGAACCCCAGGGGTTTCCCAACTACCAAGTCCCGTTTGAAGGCAACCGTCTGCACCGTGCGGGTATACAGCCACCGACAAAGGCTAGAAACTCAAGGGCCAACGATTGCGGGCAAAGCGGGCTCCTACGGCACCTATAGGCCGGGGAGAGCGGACCACCGTTTGTAAGCTATCGGAGTCAAAAGCAAACTACTAAGGTGTGGGGAGAGACAGCCACCATCACATGTCCGGGAAAAGACACTGCAGCCGGCTGCGGGAACCGTCTATCCAGCCGTTTGGTTTACTGGAGACTCTTGTGACTTTCTATTGCTGAGTGAGTACACCAGTGCCGTCTGGCACCGCGCCGCGCCGTCCCAGCGACCCTGCACCTCGCCAGCCCTGCCTTCCCGTCACCTCACCGGGCCCCGGGACCACCAGCCCCTACCCACGGAGGGGGAAAACAACATCCCAGCTGCTCCCTAACAACGCTCCTGGGATCCCCGTCACCAGCAGTGGTGGTGCCCACCTTCACCACAAACCGTGGGTGGCGTCACGGATTCAATCCCC
Source organism: Anomaloglossus baeobatrachus (assembly GCF_048569485.1). Lineage (NCBI taxonomy): Eukaryota > Metazoa > Chordata > Amphibia > Anura > Aromobatidae > Anomaloglossus > Anomaloglossus baeobatrachus. Next base: position 38,965,675 of record NC_134354.1, on the reverse strand, counting down.
AAACAATCCTCCCCTTTTCACTCACGGGCAAGGAGCCGGCCCACCACTCGAGCCACCGAGCAGCAGCGGCCGGACCCGAGCGTCAGCGTTAAGTCGAGCAGCGCCCCACCACACGCGACAAGAGTACTGAAGAAGTGGGGGCTGATGTGACTACTAAAGAGGTTGGGACTGATGAGACTACTGAAGAAGTAGGGAATGATGAAACTGTAGCACCCAGGGGGCAGGAGGAATCAGGCACGGTGGTGTCTCGTACCTCAGTTTACTCGTCACCAGGCTGGTGTGATGATCTGGATTGTCACGGTGGCCTGCCTATCTTCGTGCCCCGAGGTGTACACCAATAAAGAGGGAAGATGATGGGAGCAGTAGTAGAATGAATGTCGTGACACCACCTGTGGTATGCGAACAGGGATTTAGCCGCCGCTGCTGTCGCTGTCCTCCGGGGCTGATGGTAGTAGAAGCCAGGGATGGTATCGCTCCGCACAGGTGGAGCGGGCCCTGGGGAGGATGATAAGGAAAGTAGTGATGGCGTCTGGGCACTGAGGCGCAGGGCGGCAGTGCCAGTAATCAAGAGTCAGAGTCTATAGCTGCAGTTCCAGGTGTCTTTACTCTTTGTGCTGTGCCGCTCGCCCGGTTAGTACTTGTCACCCGCTGTGATGGACTCCGCCGACTCTGGATAAGTTAGGAGAAGTCATCGGTGTTGGAAAGAAGAAGAAATTTCCTTGTCAGAGTTGTCCTTGTAGCTGTGAGGCACCTGGGCTGAGCGGTATACCCCCAACCCCAGGCCCCGTGAAGAGAAGAAGGAAGTGAAGGTGTCCCAGAACTGATGTCCCGAGTAGACTGCTCCTATTTCTATCCCAAGTGGAAGCCGCCCCCCAGGTGGTTGTCCCAGTGACCGGGGAATTCACAAGCTTCGTGATGGCCAACCCCCTGCCTACCCTAGCACAGCTCCCCAGAGAGAGGCTCCTAAGCGTTATATAAAGTGTGAATGTGGAACACCGGTGATTAACCCCCTTCCTTACGTCAAGGTGAATACTGCAACTAAATGAGCTGCAATATTTTGGGGTGACTGAAGCCTCAGGGGCGCCACAGAACTACTGAAGAAGTGGAGGCTGATGAGACTACTGAAAAAGTGGAGGCTGATGAGACTACTGAAGCGGTTAAGACTGATGAGACTACTGAAGAAGTGGAGGCTGAGGAGACTACTGAAGAAGTGGGGACTGATAAGACTACTGAAGAAATGGGGGCTGATGAGACTACTGAAGAAGTGAGGGAAGATGAGACTACTGAAGAAGTGAAGGCTGATGAAAGTAGTGAAGAAGTGGGGGCTGATGAGAGTACTGAAGAAGTGGGGGCGGATGAGACTACTGAAGAAGTGGGGGCGGATGAGACTACTGAAGAAGTGGGGGCTGATGAGACTATTGAAGACGTGGGGGATGATGAGACTACTGAAGAAGTAGGGGCTGATGAGACTACTAAAGACATGGGGGTTGATGAGACTACTGAAAAAACGGGGGCGGATGAGACTACTGAAGAAGTGGGGGCTGATGAGACTACTGAAAAAGTGGGGGCTGATGAGACTACTGAAGAAGTGGGGCCTGAGGAGACTACTGAAGAAGTGGAGGCTGATGAGACTACTGAAGAAGTGGGGCCTGAGGAACTACTGAAGAAGTGGGGCCTGAGGAGACTACTGAAGAAGTAGAGGCTGTTGATGTGGCGCCCTGGGCAAGCCAGGACGTCACAGGTACTGCAACAACACACCCCACACCCCGGCTAGGCACATCTAGGTCAAACAAAAATCCTTGTTGCCTCCATCCAGGGGCTGATGTCCACACCAGGGGGTGGAGCCAGGTGATTGGCCCCACCCACCGAGGAGTTCACAGTCGTGGAGGCGGGAAAAGGAAGTAGTTAGTGTTGAGTTTGGAGTTGGAGGAGTGAAGTGGTAGTGGAGCAGACTGACCGTGTCCGGGTGCGTGGCCTGGGCACGTACAGCAAGGTTGGCAGACGATGGTGACCGTCTGCAGTAGGGGCTGATTGACGTGAACCATAAGGACCGGGGACGGGCGGTGGCCCGCCGGTACCGGATCGGGGAGCGAAGAGAAGCCAGCACCATTCGGCAGGGCCTACGGACCCCGACCAGGCTAGGAGTCGCCGTAAAACCGGTCAAATCCGTTAGCGAAGGGAACCTCCGGGGTTTCCCAGCAGTCAAGACCCGATTGAAGGCAACAGCTCAAACCGTGAAGGGAAATACAGTCACCGCCAAGGATACAGTTCCCAGGGCCAGAGCCTGCGGGCAAAAGGGGCTCCCTCAGCCTCCATCCAAGCTGGGGAGTGGGTTACCAGTGGGAAGCCACCAGAACCGAGAACATAACACAGGTGCAGGGAAAGGCAGTCACCGCCAACCTACCGGGAGAAGAACCACCGCAGCCGTCTGTGGGATCCATCCAGCCGTTTGTTTTACCGGAGACTTTGTATTCATCATTGGCTGAGTGAGTACCACTGTGCCGTGCGGCACCGCGCTGCCCCCGCGACCCTGCACCTCACCAGGCCCGTAACCCGCCTGCCATCCCTCCCTCACCGGGCCCCAGGACAACCAATCCCCCTACCCATGGAGGGGAAGAACAACATCCAAGCTGCTCCCTGTCATCGCTCCCGGGATCCCCGTCCAGAGCAGCGGTGGTGTCACAACCTCACCACAACCGTGGGTGGCGTCACGGACAATAAATCCCCAAAACCATCTCCCCTTTTCACTCACGGGCGAGGAGCGCCGCTCGAGTCCCCGGGATTCGGCCCACCGCTCGAGCCACCACCGAGCAGCAAGCGAAGCAACAGTAGCGCCGGACCCGAGCGTGGTGAGCACAGCGTCCCCTCCCCGCCCGCGACATTGAGACTACTGAAGAAGTGGGGCCTGAGGAGACTACTGAAGAAGTGGGGGCTGATGAGACTACTGAAGAAGTGGGGACTGATGAGACTACTGGAGAAGAGGGGAGGCTGTGACTACCAGCGGAAGGTGTGGGCTACTGTAACTTTTGTAAATTAGGATGGGTTACATTGGAGCTGTCTATTTATTGCACTTGGAAGTTCAGCATCAAAGAGTGAGTTGAGGTCATCGGCTTCCATATGTTCCCTGAATATTACTTATCGTACAAAAATAAAGTTTTATTATATAATTCTAGACATAAAAAATAGCCCAAGTCAGCGAAAATCCAGATTTCCTCTGTAAGTCAGTTAAATGCATTAACATTTTTGACTTATAAATAAGAAATGTGTGTTTGGTGTTTTATGCTTGTCTTACAGTTCTTTCATGGGTGTAATTTATTCTAGGCACAGGAGGGAAACACTTGTATGGATTTTACAATGATATCCCAATGAAGCGCCAAGGATGGAGCCAGTTGTCCTGCGATATTTGGATGACCCTCCATTATTTGTCCTAATGCAAAGAGGATTAACACCCAAATAATGTCCAGCCAAGTTTCTGAGCCAAGGAGGCTGCATATATCTAACGAGAGGACTGAGACAAACATGTCCACCTAAAAAATGCAGCATCCTAAATCTCCAAAAATATTCTAAACACAAACAGATGCTGTATTGTTCATACACAGACATAGCAGAGCTGAACATCGGATCGTCATCTTCATAATGTTACAGCGGACCTCCGGCCGAAAATAAAAACTTGATCTACCTTCAGTATTTCTCTTTGAATTTTTGATTTTGAATTTTGAATTTTTGATTTTGAATTTTGAATTTTTGATTTTGAATTTTTGGATTTTGAAATTTTGGAATGGACAATGATTGTCCGTTCCACTAATGCGGGCGTCACACGTGACGATATATCGTGCGAGATATGTCGGCAGGGTCACGTCATAAGTGACGCACATCCGGCATCGTTTGATATATCGTAGCGTGTGACAGCTACGAGCGACGGTGATCGAGCAAAAATACTCACCTTATCGTTGCTCGTTGACACGTCGCTCATTTTCATAATCTCGTTCCTCCTTCTGCGCGCCGGTTGTTCATCATACCCGGGGTAGCACACATCGCTCCATGTGACACCCTGGGAACGATGAACACAGCTTACCTGCGTCCCGCCGGCAATGCGGAAGCAAGGAGGTGGGCGGGATGTTTACGTCCCGCTCATCTCCGCCCCTCCGCTTCTATTGGCCGGCCGCTGTGTGACGTCGCTGTGATGCCGAACGTCCCTCCCCCTTCATGAAGTGGATGTTCACCGCCCACAGCGACGTCGCTCAGCAGGTAAGTGCGTGTGACGAGGGTTTAACGACTTTGTGCGCCTCGGGCAACTAATTGCCCGTAACGCACAAACGACGGGGGCGGGTGCGATCGCTCGTGCGATCTCATGATAGATCATCTCGTGTGACGCCCGCATAACTTCCACATTTATCTTTTCACAGTCACCCAGATAGTTTTTTATTTTCCTACCTTAATATTTCTTGGACCTTCTCCCCAATGTACAACCCAAAAGATGATGACTGAATCTTTTGAAAATTGAATTTGCCAGATTCGCTGAAGTCTTTAAAAAAAAAAACTCTATTTGTGTGGAATTGATTTTCCAAAAATCAAAAGTAATGCAAAACCTCCAATCACCTTGAAAAAATGTGTACAACATTATCCTCTCTTCTTTGCACATTAATCTTCCTTACTACTGCGTTGTCCCACACTATCTATACAGTTAATTCAGTATTTTATGTATTCTCCACCTATATATATGGCTGAACTCTGACGTTCCCTAATTATCCAGATTCACCAAAAATTGACTGCTGCATTCCCTGTTTCTGCTTTTATACAGGCTATCATAGTTATTCCTGGTTAGTTATGCCATGAAATGTCTCAGCTGTAAGGTATTATGGGAAAGCCCCTCCAAGGTCATGTAATCTCTCTTGGAATGATGCAATCTTTATCAAGGTGTAAAATTATGATTTTTTTGTTTTTTTACTTATTTTTATTTTGTTAGGCAAATTGCACAAATAGTTTTGAAATAATAAGGTTCAGTGAATGCCTTAAAATTCAACATAAATTTGACTCAGGACTTAAAAAAATAAACAATCTACCTCTATCATGTCATTGATATCGAATTTCTGGGTGTCCTAATTTTTGCACCAACACTGAAGCTTGGCTATGTTGCGCCCGGGGTTCAATATACAGCCATCACCCTGTAAATAGGTACCCTGGCCAAAAGTGGCTTGTTGGGCCCCTCAAGATATCAAATTGGTGAGAGTCCTACTGTTTACACCAATACTGAAGCTTGGCTGTGTTGCGCCCGGGGTTCAATATACAGCCATCACCCTGTATCTAGGTACCCTGGCCAAAGGTGGCTTGTTGGGCCCCTCCACATATTGAATTGGTAGGGGTCCTACTTTTTGCATCAATGCTGAAGCTTGACTGTGTTTTGCCCATTGTTCAATAAACAGCCCTCACCCTCTAGCTAATTACCCTGGCCAAAAGTGGCTTGTTGGGCCCCTCCAGATATCAAACTGGTGGGAGTCCTTTTCTTTTGCACCAACGCTGAACCTGACTGTGTTTTGCCCATGGTTCAATAAACAGCCTCACCCTCTAGCTAGTTACCCTGGCCAAAAGTGGCTTGCTGGGACCCTCCAGATATCAAATTGGTGGAAGTCCTAGTCTTTGCACCAATGCTGAAACTTGGCTGTGTTTCGCCCATGGTTCAATAAACAGCCTCACCCTCTAGCTAGTTACCCTGGCCAAAAGTGGCTTGTTGGGCCCCTCCAGATATCAAACTGGTGGGAGTCCTACTCTTTGCACCAACGCTGAAGCTTGCCTGTGTTTTGCATGGTGTTCAATATACAGCTCTGTACCATGGTCAAAAGTGGTTTGTTGAGCCCCTCCATATATCAAATTGGTAGGAGTCCTACTCTTTGTACCAACACTGAAGCTTGGCTGTGTTTAACCCCAGGGTTTAATATACAGCCCTCACCCTATATTAAAGTACCCTGGTCAAAAGTCGCTTGTTGGGCCCTTCCAGTCACTGAGTATCGGGCAGATTTAGATCACCACTGATCAGGTTTTGATAACATCGTATAAAAATATGGCGGTAACAGTACACAGGGAAATTTAGCTTACAAACGCACAGTACTATAGTTGTACCGGAGCACATACCAACCGGTCTCCGTAGCTGGAGACACCTCTGCCCTTTATGTCCCCTTCCTACTGTCAATGGATAGAGAGTGCAATCTCCAGGCATATTTTGGGTAGGGATAACTATTGTAACTTTTGTGGTTTAGTTCCTGCTGTAGGAATGTAATATTTCGGCTGCCCATGTGGTTTTCGTGGGATCCAGTACGTGTGAGATCTTCACCATCTTATGAAGCCTGCTCTATATACTCCTCCTTTTGTGCATGTAAAAGAAGAAGAAAACCAAAATAATTATAACTGGATTTAACGACTTCAATCTTCCCATCGTGCGGTTTTAGAGAGGAAACAGAAAGCATTTAGAGTGGCTAAAATCAACCAACAAATACCAAGCTTTTGCATTAAAAGCCCTACGAGTGGGTCGGGGTTGTTTTGTTTATTTGCTCATGTGGTGATATCTTTCCTACATTTTGCATTTGGACCTTTAATAAATTATTAATCCTCTAGTTAATAATTGATGTTGATTGGTGCCATAAGCTAATTTTCACCAACAAATGCGAACAAAGGTCACAACTAGTTAACAGCTGAGGTGCAATCTTTTTTTTCCCAAGATTTTTTTTTTTTTTGCTAATGTAAACCCCATATTCTGTTTCCGAGAAAGAAAAGAAAAAAGTATTAAAGGCAGAGTCAAGGGAAAAGAGTTTGTCGGAGTGGCTTCGAGGTACGGTGCGTGCAGCATCTACCGCTGCTCAACAAAAAACTTTACAACTCAATGGCTCCTTTTTGCTTAAGCAGGTAAATTCATCCTATGCAAACTTTTAGATTAGTTTTATTAGTTTTTGAATTTTTTAATACTTTTTTTTAAGTTTACAGTGGGTACTTTTAGTGTTCAACACCTGGACCTCATGTGGTCTACTGGCCTTAACGTAGATCATTATTGGGTGATCTCGCTTCCATTCAGTAGAAACCCGGAGGTCTAGGTCTAGGTGGTGCCACCTACTCACTTGCACCTCATCCTCCTCAGTTGTGTGCATGCCATTTACGGATTGTATACCTTAAAAAGAAGACTTCCTAAAGCGAAAAATGTATCCTATTATTTTAGACATTAACATACAACATGATTCGTCAAAGGTTTGATTAGAAGTTTAACCAAAGAAGTTTTATCTTAATCTACGCCTACAGTTGAATTACCACCGGTCTAAGTGTTGTTGCCCCATATAAGTAATTGTCCACTGCATGTTTTTTTGTTAATTAAATATGATTTTTTTTTCATTTCTATACAATAATATGCAATGCAAAATCAGATATTTTTCATAATCTAACCGGTAGAGCTAATGCAAAAATCTACATGTTGCAAGTGAGTTCCCATCTTGAGGATATGTGCCCAAGACGTCTAAAAATGTTCCGTCTTTGCTAACTTCAGGGCTCGAATACTGGGGTTAAAAGAAGTTGTAATCAAAAAAGATTGATGAAGTCAATTCACACTGCCAATATAATGGTCGTCATGTGTAGTACGGAGAATGTATGTGATGTTAGACACTACGAGCAGTAGGAATAGAAGGGTAGTCAGACAAGCCGGGATCATAAGCCAGGAGTAACATATAAGATTCAGGGAGCAGACAGAGACGTGGTCAGGAAGAGGTCCGAGGTCAGAAGCCAGGAGGTAATGTATAAGGTTCAGGGAGCAGACCGAGATGAGGTCAGGAAGAGGTCTGAGGTCAGAAGTCGGGAGGTAACATATAAGGTTCAGGGAGCAGACAGAGACGTGGTCAGGAAGAGGTCTGAAGTTGGGAGGTAACATATAAGGTTCAGGGAGCAGACAGAGACATGGTCAGGAAGCGATCTGAGGTCAGAAGCCAAGATCAGAACACTTACACCAGACGGGAGCCAAAAGCACACTGATCAAACAGTAAGTACGACTGGCAAAGTTCAGACAGAACAAGTCCAGTAAAGAAACAGAGGAATCACCAGGAACGAGGCGCATCTGTGAAGGCACCTCCCAAAACCAGTTTGGACACTAGTGCTGAAAGACAACCTGTCAGCAAATGCACAAGACACATAGCAGAGCATTTTCAAATGCAAAATGCTCCACAAAGTGGAACTGTGCCAATGTTTTCATGGATCCGGTTGGAGTAACAATAAATGGGGAATGGATAAGAAGGAGAGATGATCCAGGAAATTCACCAGTATAAAACTTAACATTTATTGGTATAATAAGTCTATATTTTAAAATCTGTATAAAAAAATTAACCTAACACTGTAGAGGTATAAAAGGTGGCAATGCAGGTGATATTGCAGAGGGCCTATACATTTTGGCCGGTTGCAATAATCATTTTATACTGGTGAATAACCTGGAATAGCGCCCAACATCTCTCCTTCTTGTTATCCAAAAGAAGTTGTATGTTCATTATTTGGGTGGCTTCCATTAGGACACCACTTGCTAATTATAATAAAAGAGGAAAGTCACTACTATCCTTAGGATGGGTCATCAATGTCTGATAGGCCAGGATCCGACACCCGGCACCTCTGCTGATCAGCTATTCCTGGCGCTGGCAGCTGCAGCAGACGGCCGGAAATGCTCAATTCCGAAGCTGCTCCATCTTGCGATAATGGTCACGGCTTGGAACTGCTTATAAGCTCCTTATTGAATTGAATAGGAGGTGGATATGCAGTTTCCGGCCACGGGCGCTATCAGAAGACAGGGCAGCTCCAGAACTGAGCATTTACTGCTGCAACCGCCGCCACCGAGAACAGCTGATCAGCAGAAGTGTTAGGTGCTGGACGCCAGCCGATCAGACATTGATGACCGATCCTAAGGACAGGCCATCAATGGGAAAGTAGTGAACAACCCCTTTAAGTAATAGAATAAAGATGCAGGTAGTGAAGCCAATAACAGAACTGCAAGTGAAGCCATTTGAGGAAAATGGCCTCTAGCTTTTTACTAAAACAGCTTGGCCTCGGAAAACCTCGGTGGGTCTTAAAGATATCGTGTGCACAGACGCTAAAATGAAGAAAGTTTACATTTACAGAATTTGCTATTTTCACAAATATACTTCAATATCAGACACTTTTGATAAAGTTCGTAGAACCTAAATTGGCTCCACAAGAGAACAAACTTTGGTGGTCAACGGAGCCATCAAGAAGAAGAAGTGGGTCATACGAAACCAAAGTTATGTAAGTGACTTTATCAATAAGCTTCAATAATCAATATAGATTGTTCAACAAAATGCATTTTAGAATATTTCCAGAAAATTAAAATTTAAATATTGTTCAAGTTACAATCTACTGGTTTGAAATAGTATTTTTCCAACACACGTTATGAAGAATTCCTGCTAATTAAAATTAATTACCGTATTCTAAATTTTATTTCTGCGGAGAATTGTGCAGCTGACAAGAGCAAGTCACATTTATCAAGGTTTTGTGCAAATTTAATATTTCGAGTTGAGAAACGTTTTAGAGCAAGCTGCATTTCTTAACTTCTGCCCGTCTCTTTTGCTCAGAGTCTTGGGTTGTTTTTTTAGAACTACTTCTTTTTTTGCCCTAAATCATTGCACAAGATTTTCATTTTTTTAGTGTTTTAAAGGCGAACCCCGCCCAAAAAATTTCAACAACTACATTTCTGGTTTTTATTGTTTTTTTTGTTTGTTTTTTTTTTAAATATGTTAAAAATGCACATAAAATGTATACAAAAAAAAACTGGACTGAAAAGGGCATACGAATGGAGATTTCCATAAAAGAACCCTGTGTATAAATTTTTTTTACATATGGTAGTAGTGGTACAGGTAAAAAAGGTCCTTGTTTCCCAATAAAAATAATACCTTTTTTTATATAGATCCGATGTGCCAGTTAGAAGAATTCTACAGAAGAAGCTATGTATAATTCAGGCTGGGCGTGCAGTTGGGCGTGTCACTTTTAAGAAGCCGTTTAAAGTGCCCCAATCACCAGGATTTTCCTATATAACCTAAAGCCAGTGCTATACTGGCACAATCATGTTGATTCTATACATACCTTTAGTTATCAGCTAGGAGGAATAGGTTCTGAAACAGAAGCAAGCAAAGTGTGTAAAATGAGCAGCTTTTTGATTGGCAGCAGCTGCCGATCAGCTGATAGCTGGGGTGGGTATTCATAGTGATTCCGACCCCCGTGCCTGTCCATCCTCCTCCTATCTGTTATTCATACTAATTCTATTATAGAATCATTTTACTAAGTGACTAGAAGGACCTGTGCTGATGTCATACCCATGTGACAAGAAGGGGCGGGGCCTCAACCAACATAGCTGATACCAGGAAGCAACATTATTTTTCTGTGGGCTGAGGCCCTGCCCCTTCTGGTCACATTGGTATGACATCAGCACAGGTCCTTCTAGTCATTTAATAAAATGATTGTATAATAGAATTAGCAGAAATAAATAGGTGGAGGACGGACAGGCATGGGGGTGGGTATCACTATGAATACCCACCCCAGCTATCAGATGATTGGCAGCTGCTGCCAATCAGAACGCTGCTTGTGTTTCAAAACCTATACATCCTAGCTAACAACTAAAGGTATGTATATAGCCAGCATGATAGTGCCAGTATATCACTGGCTTTAAGTTACATCGGAAAATCCTGGTGATCGGTGCACTTTAAGTGCATTGACACAACCCTAGTGCCATCCCAGATTAATTTACATATGGCTTCTATGCTAGAAATATCATTACTGGAACTTCAAATCTCCACAAAAAAAGGTATTGTTTTTATAGAGGGACAAGCACCTACACATCCAAACTAGTGCAGACCTATGAATAACTCCCAAAGAGAAATTTTCTAATAATGAACAAATCTCACAAGATATAAATATGTACACATTTTATTAATCACAATTCATTATATACACAAAGATAATAAGAATACCGATAAAAAAAAAATAAATGCAGTGTGGTCACTGGTATATCACACTATGGCAAAAAAATGACATAAATACATGGAAATCACAAGATAAGGGGATTATACACCTTGATTCACCATAGACCATGATTAAGACAGTTTGTTGAAACGCGTCGCTCTGACCTGGGCATCCTTTATTTTTATGATGCATGTACCTTTTGGATTTTATGAAAAACTATCAATAAAGAAGACAACTTTTTAATATTCCATGTGATTGCGCTGGATTTATATTTTATATCTATTTGGTGACTTCTAACCATCCGTGCGCTGATCATCCACCACAGGACGATTATGGGACTGCAGCAGGCTTGGTGAGCTGATATTACCTATTTTTACTGAGCTGACAGGTTAATTAACTGCACAAGATTCCATGCAGGTTCGGGAAGGTGTATTGCTCAGTCTGTTTCATCTTTCTGGTAATCGCTCTGCTTCATTACTGAGCATGCTCCCCCAGAACCTTGCCAGTCCTACATTCTGGTTTTGCAAGTTGTGCGGTTAACCTATATACCTGTCTGTTCTGATCCTTGCTTCCTGACCTTGGACTGTTGTTTGACTCTCTCTGCCCACTCCCTGTTCCTATTGTGACCTCCTGGCTTCTGACCTCAGACCGTTACCTGACCACGTCTCTCAGTTTACTCCCTGAATCCATTACGTGCCTTCCTGGAAGTCTGACCCCTGGATCGTGACCCCACTATGACTGTGTGAACTCCTGCTATCCATTATGTGTCCTCCTGGTATCTGACCTCGGCTTGTCTGACTACTCTCCCATTTGTGCTACCCGTAAGTAGTGACTAGCATCCCATTGAGTGCTCCTGTTCTGTGAAATGAGCAATCATGGTTGGGGTCTCAGGACTCAGAATCCCACATTTTAAAAGTACTAATCATGGACGACGACATACCGAAAATTGTACTGAACTTTATTTACTCTTTAATGACCAAGAAAATCACAACAGTTAAAAAGGTCATCTGGTAATGGCTCTGCTTCTTTACTAAGCATGCCCCCCAGAATTTTTCCAGTCATACATTCTGGTTTTGCGAGTTGTGTGGTTAGCCTGTATAACTGTCTGTTCTGATCCTTGATTCCTGACCTTGGACTGTTGTTTGACTCCTCTCTGCCCACTCCCTGTTCCTATTACAACCTCCTGGCTTTTGACCTTGGACCGTTACCTGACCACGTCTCTCAGTTTACTCCCTGAATCCATTATGTGCCTTTCTGGAATTCTGACCCATGGATCGTGACCTGACTATGACTTTGTGTACTCCTGCTACCCGTTATGTGTCCTCCTGGTATCTGACCTCGGCTCATCTGACTATCCTCCCATTTGTGCTACCTGCAAGTAGTGACTAGCATCACATTAAGTGCTCCGGTTGGGGGTCTTGGTGGGGTCTCAGGACTCAGAATCTCACCTTTTAAAAGTACTAATCATGGACTACGACAACCTCCTGGCTTTTGACCTTGGACCGTTACCTGACCACGTCTCTCAGTTTACTCCCTGAATCCATTATGTGCCTTTCTGGAATTCTGACCCATGGATCGTGACCTGACTATGACTTTGTGTACTCCTGCTACCCGTTATGTGTCCTCCTGGTATCTGACCTCGGCTCATCTGACTATCCTCCCATTTGTGCTACCTGCAAGTAGTGACTAGCATCACATTAAGTGCTCCGGTTGGGGGTCTTGGTGGGGTCTCAGGACTCAGAATCTCACCTTTTAAAAGTACTAATCATGGACTACGACAACCAAAAATTGTATTAAACTTTATTTACTCTTTAAAGACCAAGAAAATTACAATAGTTAAAGATGTTGTCCAGCAAAAGCAAGTTTTCACCGATCCACGGGACCGGCCACTGGGACAGCCTTCTATTTTTTTGGCCTCAGTAACAAGGATTCAACCTTGTGATCATTAAATAATCAAGGGAATCTTTGTCACTAAGGTTAATTAATAGTAATGCCCTCAGGGGAGCAAAAATGTGGAGGTATCTCTATAAGTTTCCTATACACAATATGTGATAAATAACGCAAAATCTTTGCCCCTTTCCATGATATTATATATCAGTGCAAAATATTGTTTAGAAGTAGAATTTTCCTTTAAGGGCTTGTTCTGTAATTTGCTCCTTTAAGAATTTATGACTGGTCCGGTGCCTAATTTTCCTTTATTATTATTAATGGATCCTCGGTGATTCCAACTCCACCGTGGACTTTAGCCAATAAAATGTACAAGTGATGAAAGCACCTTCAAATCTAATTTAAGGTCATCCTCCCTATTATCACGCATGTTACCATCCGGCCCCCCTGTTCCATAACATCCATTTTGAAAGTTGAAATGAGAACTTCATTATTGCCATTAGTGATGTCATGACTTGGAACGAGGTTACCGGCATCCATCTGCGTAATGGGACACGTCCACTTCACTTATATTAGGACGCGGCTTTATACGTCTGATTTTATAAAGTATTTTTTATTATCCTTTTCAATTACATATTACAGAAGTAACGATACCAGTGGACGATGTATTCATGCCTCGATTACCCTACGCCTGAACCGCGTTCTTCATTTTAGACGACAACCAATGGAACAAAACTGCAGAAGGGCGGAAGAAATCGAAAAAGGAATCTGGAAACTTCCAATATTTATTTTGGCCGCCTAAATTGTTATGACCCAACTTTCTGAGAATTAAGAATGGCAATATGGGATTAGGCAATGATCACTACCTGGGTCAGAAAATGGTTAGTGAGTAGAGATAAGACGAAAGACCCTGGTCAAGAAGTGACATTGGTAGTCCATCGTTACCAGACCAGAGCCTTTGCGAACCAATACCTGCCGGCATCCCTGGTGCCTGTTTTGATTAGTTTACCCAGTCCTACGTCATCATTGTGGCACGACACTGCCATGACTTCATACCGGGCTAAGAAATGAGGACAGGTAGAAGGCGGTTCACAAACGCTATGGTCCAGCAACCACAAATTACCAATATATCTACTCAACCAGGGTCTTGTGCATCTTTGTGCTCATCTAAAGGCATGATCTAGCAAAAAGAGGAGTAGTCAGGGTTGCCACCAGGTAGAAGGAGGTTCACAAAGCTCTGGTTGACCTGCCATGGGCTTCCATTGGACTAGGATCCAGAAAATCTTTTTGGTCACCTCTAATGGTAAACAAATATTTTGGAGCTGGTTCCAGTGGTGCTGCCACTCAAGGGGCGAGTTTTATACTCCCTAACCCTGTAATAATTACCCTTGAGTACTCCTAATTAATGACCCTTTAGAAAGTATCAATGCCCCTTACATTATGCAGATTTTACATACAAAACGTAGGAATGTTTGATGTCAACCCTTATGTGAGTAGTAATGGCAACCATATTGGCTATTACCCTGATTTCCCAGAAGGAAGTCATTCTCTATGGAAGCTGTACAAGGCTCCAGGCTTAGTGGCATAACTAGAATTCCATTGGCCTGATGCAAAATTTGGACTTGGTCCCACCTCCATGTTAGTAAGTTAGATCCTATAAAGGCATACATGTAATGGTGTCCTCATCATGACACCATCCCGTAATAATGTCCCCCATGCTGGCCCTCTCCTGTAAAAATGTCCCCCATCCTGGCCCCTTCCTTTAATAATGTCTCCCATCCTGGCCCCTTCCTTTAATAATGTCTCCCATCATGGCTCCTTTCTGTAGTAAAGTCCCCCATGCTAGGCCAATAACTGGTAAAATTCCCATTGTTCTGGGCCCCTTACTGTAATAATGTGCACCATCCTGGCCCATTGCTGTAACAATGCCACCCATCCTGGTATAATTTCCCTCATCATGGGGCCCTCCCTGGTATAATTTCCCCATCCTATACCAATGTTCCCGATCCTGGTATACTGTTCTTCATCCAGGCCCCTTCCTTGTGTAATGACCCCATCCAGACACCTTCCTTGCATAATGACCCTCATCCTGTACTTCATTCTGGTATAAAAGCCCCTATTCTGGGCCCTTCCTTTTATAATGACCCTCATCCTGTACTTCATTCTGGTATAAAGGCCCCTATTCTGGGCCCTTCCTTTTATAATGACCCTCATCCTGGACCTCATTCTGGTATAAAAATCCCCATCCCCTGCCCCATCCTTGTATAATGACCCTCATCCCGGACCTCATTCTGGTATAATAACCCCCATCCTGGGCCTCTTCTTTGTATAATGACCCCCATCCTGGGCCCCTTCCTTGTATAATGACCCCCATTCTGGGCCATTTCTTGTGTAATGACCCCCATCTTGGGGTAATGTCCTCCATCCTGTGCCTCTTCCTCATATAATGCTCCCCTTCCTGATATAATTTCCTCTCTGTTTTCCAAAACATTAAATAATTAAACAAGTCTTCTTACCTTCCTCTACTCCCACGACATGCGGCGTCCACTTCTGTAGCCGGCAGCTGAGTTCAGTGTCACACTTTTTGCGCACTGCCATGCGCTGCTCCTGACTGTTACGCTGTCAGCTGACGGCCTCTGATTGGCCAGTGGTGTGTATTGCAGTGCAGAAAGATGGAGGGTCCCTGCACTGCAATACACTTCAGCTGACTGTACGTCTCTGAATGCACATCCAGCTGAAATAGGTGCCGGTGTCAGTGGTACCGCCTCCCACACGGCCCGTTTGTGATCGCACTCTCTGTGACCGTGATCATTGCGCCCCTTCCCTGTTCCTTTAAGGAGACACAATAGACCGGAATCTTGGTGTAGGTAAGAATTCCGTCTGTACATTCCGTCCTCGCTACCATCAAACTTACTTTACATAGTTGGCACGTAGATCCCCGGTCATATTTCACTTACACCCTGGATCATGGCATGGAACAAATGAACCTTCCTCATTGACTTTATATTGGCACAAAAAATACATTTTTTCCACTATGCAAATTGTACATTTTTCCTTATAAAATTGCCATACAGAAAAGGACATTGAGTTTTATTGGTGCCATCGGTAAAATATAAGATTCTATATGGGGAAAGCAAACGATAAATGCGTGTGAGTCTAGAAAACTGTGCAACTTTATATAAGTAACTGACTTAAAATGGCAAATAAATTAATAAATAAATAAAAAAAAAAGTTTGCTTTTTATTCTAAACACAGTGCCACTATTGTCCGTAGGCTGAGAGTGGTATTGCAGCTCAGTCCCATTACTCATAGAAAAGAATAGGAGCTGATCTGCAGTACCCAGGAGTGACCACTAAACAATGACGGCGCTGTGCTGTTCTCCTATGTACATGGTTTACATCAAACGACCCCCTGAAGTGATAACAGGATATTTTTCAGTCTTACACTTTAATTTTTCCCTCCAATTACCATTTTTTTTTAAATTTTCAGTCAACATAATTCCTGACGCATCAGTGTGAAACTGATGTGCGCTCCAATCGCAACACTCCCTGTCAGGTGCCAGCTGTGCAATGCAGCCAGCACTGTCTTATATAGGCAATAAAGCAATCAAAGGTTCAATTCTCCTCAGGGAACTTGAACCCTTCTGATGGGATTTCCTATCACATCAGTTACTGTTATGTGGCATCTATGGAATGCAGCCAGCACCTGCACTGTGTGGAGCGGGCTCACCTCCTGAGCCTGCTCTATATAGTAATAGCGCACCACTGCCACATGTGTGACGCCCTGGGCAAGCCAGGGGTCACAGGTCACAACACCACCACACCCTACACCCCAGTTAGGAACACCAAGGCAACTAAAATCCTTGTTGCCTTCCTCCAGGGGCTGATGTTCACACCAGGGGGTGGGGCAGGCAGTTGGCTCCGCCCACCGAGGAGTACACAGCCCTGGAGGCGGGAGAAACCAGGCAGTGACGTTGAGGGGAGTGAAGTAGAAGGAAGTGGTAGAGGAGCTAAGTGAAAGTGAAGTAGTAGTGGAGAAAAGAGGAAAAGAGTAAAAGTGAGAGTAGAAAAGCCTGAAGTTGGTCCAGCTGTGTGCAGGACAGTGTCAGCAAGGTCAGCAACGGCAGTGATTGTCTGGAGGGGGACTGCTCGGAGGTTGCTGGAAGGACCGCGAACAGGTAGTGGCCCGGCGGTCTGGAGCAGTATACGAAGGACAGTCAGCACCAGGGCAGGGGCCTCTCGGACCCCGGCAAGGCTAGGAGTCGCCATAATTTGCCAAATCCGTCAGTGAAGGGGATGTCTGTCTCCAAACAACCAAGTCCCGATTGAAGGCAACAGTCCAACCATTAAGGAGGAACACCGCCACCGCCAGGGCACCAGTTCCTCGGGGCCAGCGTCTGCGGGCAAAGTAGGGCTCCTCCGGCCCATATCCAAGCCGGGGAGCGGGTTACCGGTGGGAACCCATCGCTACCAACACAGGAATATTAGGTGCAGGACAAAGGGACATCACCGTCACCATCACCAACCCCTACCCACGGAGGGGCAACACAACAACTGGCTGCTCCACATCATCACTCCCGGGATCCCCATACAGAGCAGCGGTGGTGTCAACAAATCACCACAACCGTGGGTGGCGTCACGGACAATATACTTTATCCCAAAACCCAATCCCCTTTCACTCACGGGCGAGGAGCGACGCTCGAGACCCCCGGGATCCGGCCCACCACTCGAGCCACCACTGAGCAGCAGCAGCCGGACCCGAGCAGAGGGGTGAGCGCAGTGCTGACACCCTCCTCCCCGCCCACGACACATGAATGTGGCGCCCTTGTGCTTCAGGCACCATAGGGTATTACACCACTTTTCAGGGGTAATATCTATCCCGGGTCAGGAGAGGGTTAACCTGCCGGTGCCGTCACAAAACACAAACAACAGCAGTGCTAAATCACAGGGGGTTGGACTAGGGCAGACAGGGGAGCCAGCCATCACGAAGCATGGGACTTCCCCGGTCGCTAAGACAACCACTTGGGACGGGCACCACATGGGGTAGAAGTAGGCACAACCATTATACTTTAGACAGAACCTTCCCGGGCACAGCTTGGGATAACATCTAGCACTGACAACTGGAGTTAGTGTTTCTCTCTCTTCCTGGGCCCGTGGTTTGGAGCTGGAGGCTCAGCCCTGGTTCCGGATAGCCACCGAGGGACACTTCACTAACAGACTTTCACGGGCACCGGCGGTGACCGCCGACGGATCCGGGATCGGCTGGAGCCCATCGTGGCATATAACTGTACTCTAGGGCAGCGCTTGTAAGACTTGTGAGTAAAAAGACCTGGAACCGCAGCCCCTGTCTCTGCCCGTCCTTTACCGGCTAACACCACCCCCGCCATCCTCCCCGGGGTAATCCCACTCCGCCTATAGGGAGTGACACCATTCCGGCTGCACTTAACATCTGCCCCGGCGAGAGACCCTGTGATTAATATTTTATTTTAAGACGTGTTCAAATAAGACTCGTTCTTTGGGGGCCCACAATTTATCTATACACCCCTGGATGACAGATAACACCTTTATATACAGTAGATAACAGCATACACCATTCCCCATAAATGATATCAGCTTGAATCCTCCCCTCCTGTAGAATGACTGGCATCTCTATATACAGTAGATAACACAAGATCCATCATTCATAATAAATGTCACAGTTCACCTCCTCCTCCTGTACAATGACTGATAACACCTCTATATACAGTAGATAACACAGGATCCACCATTCACAATATGTGATGTCACAGCTCACCTCCTCCTCCTGTACAATGACTGATAACACCTCTATATACAGTAGATAACACAGGATCCACCATTCACAATATGTGATGTCACAGCTCACCTCCTCCTCCTGTACAATGACTGATAACACCTCTATATACAGTAGATAACACAGTATTTGTCACGCTCCCCGGGTCCTCACCCCCGTTCCCCGGCTCA
Source organism: Anomaloglossus baeobatrachus (assembly GCF_048569485.1). NCBI lineage: Eukaryota > Metazoa > Chordata > Amphibia > Anura > Aromobatidae > Anomaloglossus > Anomaloglossus baeobatrachus. The sequence goes on along the minus strand of NC_134354.1, from coordinate 38,946,821 downwards.
CCTGCCACGCTCTCCGCTCCCCAGTCACCGGATTCCGTCCGTCCCAGGGCTCCGGGCCCCCGATCCCGGCGCCCGACAGCTTCCCTGGACCTGGCCGGCTCCCCTGCGTCCTCCTCGCAGCCTCCTTCCCTGGCTTCTGGCACCCGGGCGGCGCGCATGCGCATTAGGGCGCGCGCGCGGTCACTGACCCTTTCTTAAAGGACCAGCGTCCATTAACAGGAAATGAGGTTGCACAGGTACAGGGTATATAGGGGGTCATTGTCCAAGGGGGCGGGGCCTGATCTTCGTGTTCCCTGAGCTAGGAGTCAGGTCTCCTGGTGTTACTGTGCTCGTACTCACCTATCTCTCTTTGTAGAGCCGTGCCTGCTTCGCCATCCAGTCTGCCGTATCCTGAAACCCGAACGCTGTCCATCTGCCATCCTGACAGTCCGCACCACCTCGGATCCCTGCGGTGACTCGTCTTCTTGCTCCCAAGGTTCCGGACCCCGCCTGACATCATCTCGGCTTCCGAACCTGAGCTGCGTCACCCGGACTACCACCCGTAACTCCGTAGTCCCAGGGACTTCTCCGCTATACCTGTGTGCAAGGACTGCTCTGCTGTTTCTAGTGCTCCAGCTGCCGGACTCTTTGCTACCATCTAGGAGTTCGGTCCAGTGGATCCACCTCCTGGGCCTGCCCGTACACCTGGCCGTGACAGTAAGATCAGGCCATGGATCCCGCTGCAGCACTATTGGCCCTGCAAGAGGAACTCCAACGCCAGCGTGAAGTCCAGACCCGCATGCTGCAATTTATGACCTCCGTGGACACCCGCCTGTACACGTTACAAGCATCAATGACGCCTGCGGCACCCAGGTCCTCCAATGGACAATCCACGGCTCCCGCACCAGTGGCAGCCTCGTCGGGTGCTTCCCAACTCCGGTTGGCTTCACCACCTCGTTATTCTGGAGATCCCAAGACCTGCAGGGGCTTCATCAACCAGTGTTCCCTTCATTTCACGCAGCTGCCACATCTATTCGCCTCCGACCAAGCCAAGGTCGCCTTTATAATGTCCCACCTAGAGGGCGAGGCACTGGCGTGGATGAACCCCTTGTGGGAGAAGGAGGACCCCGTGACCAAGAACCTTCGAGAGTTCCTGCAGGCCTTTCGCAGTACCTTTGACGAGCCGGGACGCGCCTCTGCGTCTGCTTCATCACTTCTCCGCCTACGTCAAGGAACACTGACGGTGGGCCAATACGCCATCCGTTTCCGCACTTTGGCTTCTGAACTCGGGTGGAATAATGAGGCCCTGACAGCCGCCTTCTGGGAGGGACTCTCGAGTCGCATCAAAGATGAGTTGGCGGGTCGTGACTTGCCCTCCACCCTAGATGCCCTGATTGCCCTGGCTACTCGAGTGGACATTCGTTTTCAGGAGCGCTCTAAAGAGCTGTCTCGTGAGAGACGACCGGTACGGCATTCCTCACCTCCCCAGAAGCCCTCCGCACCTCAGTCATCAACAGCTGGGATTCCCGTCCACGAGCCCATGCAGATTGACCGAGTACGACAGTCTGAACAGCGTCGAGCAGAGCGGCTCGCCAAGGGCCTCTGCTTTTACTGCGGAGAGGGCACACACCTGCTACGCGCCTGTCCAGAGAGGCCGGGAAACTCCAAAGCCTAGGGTTGGTAGGAGAGGCCACCCTAGGTGCTGGGACTCTCTCAGACCCGGTTATGTGGACTGTGCAAGTGTCAACGGGAGAGACGCGGTTCACGGCTGAGGCATACCTCGATTCCGGGGCAGCAGGCAATTTCATTCAGCAGGCCACGGTGGACAAGTACCAGCTGCCTGTTACTCCACTTGACAAACCCCTCGTGATAGCCTCTGTGGATGGGAGACCTCTCTCTGATACCATCTCCTGGGTCACCAGACCGGTCGAACTACGTATCGGTGCCCTGCACACCGAGAACATCTCTCTCTACGTCCTTCCACACATGTCCCATCAAATCCTGCTGGGACTTCCCTGGTTGCGGACACACGAACCCTCAGTCAGCTGGGGTACTGGCGAAATCACCCGATGGGGTCCTTCTTGTCATGAGAAGTGTCTGAAGTCCATACCACACATCCGACGACCTCCGGTTCCAGAGAACCTACCGGAACTGCCCTCGGCCTATTGGTCCTTCGCAGACGTTTTCGACAAGAAGGAGTCTGAGGTACTTCCGCCACACCGTCCCTACGATTGTGCCATCGACCTGCTCCCAGGAACAACACCACCTCGAGGACGGATATATCCGTTGTCCCCAGCCGAAACCAGGGCCATGTCTACCTACATCACAGAGAGCCTGGCTAAGGGATTCATCCGGAGATCCTCCTCTCCTGCGGGAGCGGGCTTCTTCTTCGTTAAGAAGAAAGAGGGTGACCTACGCCCCTGCATCGACTACCGGGGTCTGAATCAGATCACCGTAAAGAACAAGTACCCTCTGCCGCTCATCCCCGAATTGTTCGACCGGCTCAGAGGAGCCCGTGTGTTCACCAAACTGGATCTTCGGGGTGCTTACAACCTAGTTCGTATCCGCTCTGGGGACGAATGGAAGACCGCGTTTAATACTCGCGATGGGCACTATGAATACTGCGTGATGCCCTTCGGCCTATGTAATGCACCAGCAGTCTTCCAAGAATTGGTGAACGACATCTTCCGGGACCTCCTCTACGTCTGTGTAGTAGTGTATCTGGATGACATCCTTATCTACTCTCCGGACCTCCAGACCCACAGAGAGAACGTCCAGCTGGTCCTACAACGACTGAGAGAGAATCGTCTATACGCCAAATATGAGAAGTGTGTCTTTGAGCAGTCTTCTCTCCCTTTCCTGGGATACATCATCTCGGGTACTGGACTGCAAATGGATCCTAAGAAGGTGTCCTCCATACTCAACTGGCCTCCCCCTTCTGGACTAAAGGCAATCCAACGGTTCCTGGGATTTGCCAACTACTACCGCCAGTTCATCCCTCACTTCTCTGCCCTGACTGCTCCTCTCTCCGCTTTGACCAAAAAGGAGGCTAATCCAAAGGACTGGTCACCTGCGGCCGACGCCGCGTTTTGCTCACTGAAGCGAGCATTTGCCTCCGCTCCTGTACTCCACCGTCCGGAGTTAAACCGCCAGTTCACCTTGGAGGTGGATGCCTCCTCCTCAGGAGCCGGAGCAGTGCTCATGCAGAAGTCCTCCTCCGGGAAGATGGTTACATGCGGTTTCTTCTCCAAGAGCTTCTCTGCACCTGAACGTAATTACACCATCGGTGACCGAGAACTATTGGCGGTCAAACTGGCTCTGGAGGAATGGCGCTACCTCCTGGAAGGAGCAGTGTACCCCGTGATTATCTACACGGACCACAAGAACCTGGAATACCTACGGTCCGCTCAGCGACTGAACCCACGGCAAGCCAGGTGGTCCTTATTCTTTGCCAGGTTCGACTTCCAGCTCCATTTCCGACCCGCAGACAAGAATGTACGTGCGGATGCCTTGTCTAGGTCTTTCATGCCCATGGAGCAGGAGGAAGAGACTACCCAGCCTATCATCCCTCCTAGCAAGATTATTCCGGTGGCCCCTGTCACCCTGGCCCAGATACCGCCCGGAAAGACCTATGTCTCTGAGACTGACAGGCAAAAGGTGTTACACTGGGGCCATGCCTCGAAAACAGCCGGTCATGCAGGCCAGAAGAGAACATGGGGTGCGATTGTACGCCATTATTGGTGGCCATCCCTTCGCACGGACGTCGCTGCTTTTGTCTCTGCCTGCTCCTCTTGTGCCAGGAACAAGACGCCCAAACACCTGCCCTATGGCCGTCTTCTGCCTCTACCGATACCCTCAGTCCCGTGGCAACACATAGCAATGGACTTTATTACGGACTTGCCATTATCCTCCGGGCACACAGTCATATGGGTCGTGGTTGATCGATTCTCCAAAATGGCCCACTTCGTTCCTATGGCCGGACTGCCCTCTGCTCAGGAACTCGCGGAAGCCTATATACATCACATCTTCCGCTTGCATGGCTTTCCATCCCACATAGTGTCCGACAGAGGAACTCAGTTCACCTCCCGCTTCTGGAGGGCTCTATGCAAACATCTGGGAGTGACTCTGGACTTTTCTTCTTCTTACCATCCTCAGTCTAACGGCCAAGTGGAGAGGGTCAATCAAATCGTGACCTCATACCTACGTCACTATGTCAACGCCCATCACGACGACTGGTCCTCGCTTCTGCCTTGGGCTGAATTCTCCCATAACCACCACGTCAGTGAGTCATCCTCCGAATCTCCCTTCCATGTTGTTTATGGACTCCAGCCCGCCGTCCCATTGCCTATATCCCCTTCATCGGATGTTCCGGCTGCTGATACTGCAGTTCGTGACTTTGCTACCATTTGGGACTCTGTCAAAGCGTCCCTTGGGCGCGCTTCCCAGCGGATGAAGAAACACGCTGACAAGAGACGTCTGGATCCTCCGTGTTTCTCTCCTGGTGACCTGGTCTGGCTTGCTTCCCAGTACATCCGATTGAAGATACCTTCCTACAAGCTGGGTCCTCGCTACATCGGGCCGTTTAAGGTCCTCAGCAAGATCAATGAGGTATCCTACAAGCTACAGCTCCCGGCCACGATGAGGATACCCAACTCCTTCCACGTCTCTCTGCTCAAGCCGGTTGTCCTTGGTCCCTTCTCCGCTGCTGCCAGTCCGGCCCCTCCTCCTATTGCCGATGATGACATCTATGCGGTAAGGGATGTCGTGGCCATGAAGACCGTACGAGGTCGACAGTTCTTCCTGGTGGACTGGGAGGGGTATGGTCCTGAGGATAGGTCTTGGGAGCCCAGGGAGAACGTGGGCACTCCTCTTATCCGTGCCTTCATGTCCCGGTTGCGGGGAGGGGGGCGTGGGGGGGGGGGTACTGTCACGCTCCCCGGGTCCTCACCCCCGTTCCCCGGCTCACCTGCCACGCTCTCCGCTCCCCAGTCACCGGATTCCGTCCGTCCCAGGGCTCCGGGCCCCCGATCCCGGCGCCCGACAGCTTCCCTGGACCTGGCCGGCTCCCCTGCGTCCTCCTCGCAGCCTCCTTCCCTGGCTTCTGGCACCCGGGCGGCGCGCATGCGCATTAGGGCGCGCGCGCGGTCACTGACCCTTTCTTAAAGGACCAGCGTCCATTAACAGGAAATGAGGTTGCACAGGTACAGGGTATATAGGGGGTCATTGTCCAAGGGGGCGGGGCCTGATCTTCGTGTTCCCTGAGCTAGGAGTCAGGTCTCCTGGTGTTACTGTGCTCGTACTCACCTATCTCTCTTTGTAGAGCCGTGCCTGCTTCGCCATCCAGTCTGCCGTATCCTGAAACCCGAACGCTGTCCATCTGCCATCCTGACAGTCCGCACCACCTCGGATCCCTGCGGTGACTCGTCTTCTTGCTCCCAAGGTTCCGGACCCCGCCTGACATCATCTCGGCTTCCGAACCTGAGCTGCGTCACCCGGACTACCACCCGTAACTCCGTAGTCCCAGGGACTTCTCCGCTATACCTGTGTGCAAGGACTGCTCTGCTGTTTCTAGTGCTCCAGCTGCCGGACTCTTTGCTACCATCTAGGAGTTCGGTCCAGTGGATCCACCTCCTGGGCCTGCCCGTACACCTGGCCGTGACAGTATTCACCATTCACAATAGGTGATGTCACAGCTCACCTCCTCCTTCTGTACAATGACTGATAATACGTCTATATACAGTAGATAACACAGGATCCACCATTCACAATAGGTGATGTCACAGCTCACCTCCTCCTTCTGTACAATGACTGATAATACGTCTATATACAGTAGATAACACAGGATCCACCATTCACAAGAGGTGATGTCACAGCTCACCGTCTCCTTCTGTACAATGACTGATAACACCTCTATATACAGTAGATAACACAGGATCCACCATTCACAATAGGTTATGTCACAGCTCACCTCCTCCTCCTCCTGTACAATGAATGATAACACTTCTATATACAGTAGATAACACAGGATCCACCATTCACAATAGGTGGTGTCACAAAGCTTTAACATCCTCCCCTCTAAATACTGACCTACTCCCGCAGCTTTCCAGATCATCACTAGAGAAAAGTTGGGTCTGCGTCAAAATACTTCGGATTTGGTGAGAAGTAATGCACCTTATTAATTTAGTGTCTTGTAATTCACGCTGATTAGCCCATTTATTTGAAATGGCCAAAACTGTAATACCAGACACGACCTTCGGTCAAATGGGGGCGCTGTACTTGGTAGGAAACAAAAAGCTTTATTGCTTTTTTTGTCTTTACGCCTTGCTTGTTTGACTGAAAAGATTGAATGCAATGACTCTGACACAGACGAGTCGTCCCGCCAGCAAATCTCTCACCGGACCTCGGGCCCGAGCCAACAAGAGCAGGAAACAGACTTTATGGACAAAATAAAGACACATAACTGGCCTCCAGCGACTCGCTGTAATAGGTGATGAGGGGATTGAGCTAAGAAATCTCACATAACAGCTTGTTCTTGGCGTGGGCTGCGACTAATTTTTTTTGGCACGCTTGAATGACTTAAATAAAAAAAAGGGGGCGCTATGATCCAGGAAGGACATTTTTTCGAGAGATTAAACTATTATTGTTTCCTCTGAAGCTGTCTTCACGAGTGTATGAAAGAACGCCTGGAGAAAATGGCCCTCGACAAGAGATTTGTCTTCGGAGGAATGATGTGATTCATCCCGCTACTTCAAACATCCAGAATCGGACCAATTTCCTTACAGAAGTGCCTGATTACAGCGCGCAGATTTATTCGGGTCTTGGGTTTACGCCGCCGTGGAGGTGATTAATGGCAAACCTGCCGCCGGAGGAAGTCCGCAGCTTATTACTGCTATTTTAAGATCTCACTACTCATGTGCCAATGGCTCTCTGCTTAACACATCTGTTAAAGGGGTTTTCCACCAAAGGACAACTGTTTATTTAAAATGACAGCATTGGGCGAAATAAAAAAAATTGTAATTACCTTTATTTAAATATTCAGATGCGTTTCATTATTTTAATGTCCCCTATTTATAGGAGCAGAGGTTCTGTAGTGCCTGCTGATTGGCTTTATTATATCATGTGATGTGATAGTGTTAAGAGCCCGTTACACGCAACGACATATCTAACGATATGCAGTCGAGGTCACGGAATTCGTGCCGCACATCCGGCGTCGTTAGCGACGTCGTTGCGTATAATAGCTCCGAGCGACTGTTAACGATCATTGATCGTTGACACGTCCATTTTCAAAATCTCGTTGGTCGTTGTGGGCGTAGGTTGTTGGTTGTTCCTGAGGCAGCACACATCGCTACGTGTGACACCCCGGGAACGACGAACAACAGCGTACCTCCGGCAATGAGGTGGGCGTGTCGTTAATGCGGCTGTTCTCCGCCCCTCTGCTTCTATTGGTGTGACGTTGCTGTGACGGCGCACGAACCGCCCCCCTTAACGAATAGGTTGTTCGCCGCCCACAGCGACGTCGCTATGAAGGTAAGTGCGTGTGACAGGTATTAGCGATATTGTGCGCCACGGGTAGTGATTTGCCGGTGACACACAAACGCCGGGGGAGGGTACGCACGCTAGCGATATCGCTAGCAATATCGTTGCGTGTAAAGCCCCCTTAAGAGTGGTGGACTATTATCGACACATTTCTGTCCATGAAGAAACTAGTTGTCATGCTGTACAAAGGCCAGTAAGATGTAGTACGGAGTAATCCCCACTAGGTGGCAGCAGAGTAGTGAAGGAGAGACAAAGAAACACTGTAATGGAAAGACAGCTGACGTACAGTAGAGTAACTTCAGCACGTAGTTAACAGGCAAGCCACCAGGGGGCAATAGAGTAGTCAAACAGACAGGGTCTAGCCAGGAAAGTCAAGTCACTGCAAAGGGAGGATCAAGACCAAAGTCAGAAAACAGAACCGAGTCAGAAGCTGGGAGATCAGGTATGCAGGGGGAAACACAAACAACTGACAGGAGAGGGAAGTCAGGTACCGGGACAGGCAGACGAACGGGGGAGGGTACCAGTCAGGACACAGTAGCAGGGAGACAGGACAGATCGGGAACACTCACCAGAACCAGTATACAAGCTGCAAGGCAGAAAAATCACTGGCACTGAGCCATAAGTAGAGAGGCAATATATAGCATCCTGGGATCCAGAAGGAGGCAAGGGAAGTTAACCGCTAACATGACCAGGCCAGAGGTGGGAATAACCACAGCAGGAAAAAGCCGGCCTGGATCATGACACTAGTGATGAGCTTGCACTACCATGCTCGGTACTCACAACTAGTGATGAGTGAACACTACCATGCTCCTGTGTTCTGTACTTGTCACTAGTGATCAGTGGGCACTACCATGCTTGGGTGCTCAGGACATGTAACTAGTGATGAGCGAGCACTACCATGCTCAGGTGCTCGGTAGTCGTAACTAGTGATGAGCGAGCACTACCATGCTCGGGTGCTCGGTATTCATAACTAGTGATGAGTGAGCACTACCATGCTCAGGTGCTCAATACTCGTAACTAGTGATGAGTGAGCACTACCATGCTCAGGTGCTCAATACTCGTAACTAGTGATGAGTGAGCACTAGCATGCTCGGGTGCTCAGTACTCGTAACTAGTGATGAGTGAGCACTAGCATGCTCAAGTGCTCGGGACTCGTAACGAGCTGTTGGATGCTTGAACGGTCATAAAACTCGTGTACCAAGTATATTGGTGGTCAACGTGGAACTGCAGTAGATATCCCGGAAAAATGCTTGAGTTCCCCATTGTCTTCAATTATACTCGGGAACGTGAGTCGCACCCATCCAAGCATCCAACTGCACATTATGAGTATGAAGCATCCAAGCATGGTAGTGCTCACTCACCACTACTGATAGCACTTGGTTAGGAAGTTGTCGGACTGTAGGGTCAGTAACAGTTAAGTGTTGGGACTAGCCCACCATGGAAGGGGTAGAGTGAAAGGTTCATTCTGGAAGAGTCAGTGAAGACCTATTGAGCAATAGTACTGGATGTATAATCAGTCAGTCATGAAGGTCACCTACAGTGGGTGGACTGTGGCAACAAATGAGATGGAGAGGAGACGGAAAGTGAGATAGAGTACGTATACCCTCTTTCACTTGTAAAGCGCCATGGAATAAATGGCGCTATAATAATAAATAATAATAATAATAGAGTGAACCCCGAGTGTTGACAGAGACATGGAGTGTGAACAGCGTTGAAATGAGAGACCGATCCTTGAATGTAGTGGCCCCAGACAACAGGAGTCGAGGACAGGACTCTAATTTCCAGGCCCCTTAACCGTCAATATACCGGGTTAATCTTAACTGGCATGTGAATGTAGTCGATGGCCCAAACGGTTTCACTATAGACATCCGTAAGTGCAAAGCTTTAATTTGGTCATGATGATGGGACCCCTAGACGCGGGACTGCAGGAAGGGAAGATGACCATCTCAAACTGTGCTGTAATGTTGGGCAGGGTTGCGGTGGGAATCACAGGACCAGGAAGATCTGAAGCAACCCAGTAGGAACTTAAACTGTATATGAACCTGCCTTGCAAAACTGTAACGTCATGGAAGATATGTGCCCGCTATCTGGAGCGTGAAGTTGTTGCACAGAATGAACCGTTAAGTAAAGTGTTGTTTGAAAAGAACTGTTGGTCTTTTTATGAGTATGAGTCATACCCGGAAGATGGAACAGCTGAGCAACCAGCAGCTGCCAGAACCAACCTGGACTCCAGTATAGTGACCAAGCTGCTAGTTCATTATCAAGGACAGCGCAAGAGAGCATCTCCAAAGGCAACATGCTCTGAACAAAGTCTGTGAGATGCTCTGCACAGAGAGACGTGACACTCCCACTTCCTGCAGTGCGTCAACAACAAAGAAACCAATTGTCACGGATGTGTGTGTGGACCTTCAGGTGCTGCTGCTGGGACCAGGTGCAGAAGGGTCCGGTGATCGTCCTGACATTAATGGACGCTGTCCCTTTAAGGGCTTGAGTTAGGTTTTTTTTTTCTGTTTCCTTGCCAGGATGGGGGAGCCTTCCCTCCAGCTGGTAATTAAGGGTCTTTTAACGTGAGGCCTTTCACTCCTCCGGTGCAGGTTATACTCTTCACTTCGAGAAGTTGCTTGCTCAAAAGTCCATGTGGCTTCAGACTACTGTTGCTGTATATTCTGAAGATTCCCTCTCAAGATAAGTTGTTGTTTTTCCTTTTTCACCTTTTGCTGTTTATTTTTGTGTTTGTTTTTCCCTCCGTGGGTGGTGGAATTTAGTCCTAGGGTCTGGCTAGGAGACAGGGGCACGTTGGCAGGCCACACCTCCTAACCCTTATAGGTACCTGTGGTTTGAGGTCAAGCGCAGGGCCCCCAGTGTCAGGGTCAGCACAGGAGCCTTTGGTCACCCCCCCCCTTTGTGTTTCAGCCTCCCTTATTCCCAGGAGTCCACTTGCTGGGTGTCTCTCCCCACACCCAGCGTGACACCTATGCTTCCTCTAAAGATACAAAGACTCGATCCCATTTCTTTCAGAGTGACAAAAACATGACAACTTTTTCTATAAAAAGACAAAGACCCGCCACTTACTTCCTGTAAAGCTGCAAAAACCCACCGCGCGTCTTTTAGAGAGACAAAACCCATTCCCATTGGTGTAAAAATACAAAAACCCACATCCATTTTGTGTAACGATACAAAGACTCGCCCCAATTCCTGTAGAGAGACAGTGACACGCCCCAACTTCTTTTAGAGAGAAAAAGACCTGCCCTCAATTCTGGAAAAGATACAAAGACCAGCCCCTCAATCCTGTAAAAAGACAAAGATCTACACGCACTTCCTGTAAAGATACAAAGACCCTCCCCGCTCCTGTAGAGAGACAAAGACCAGCTCCCACTTCCTAAATAGATATAAAGACCCACCCACAATTTCTGTAGAAAGACAAAGACCCGCCCTCAATTTTTTAAAGAGACAAAGCCCCGCCCTCAATTTTTCTAAAGTCCTGCCCCCACCTACTGTAATCCATTTCAATGTTCCTGCTGCTGGAGATATTTTACACTCTACAAGAAGTTACAAAGAGGCCGGCACTTCACTACATTTGTAAATAAAGTGTTTTGCAGATTGCCTATATACAGTATCACATTATTTATAACATTAGATCACGATGTGAAGTGTTCTCATTCACTGACAGCACACAGAGATCTTGAAAATGAGAAGAAATGGAAAGAAAGAAGCAGAATTTACAACGCATTTTTGGTATAAAAAAAGTTGCAAATTTCTGGGCAACCTGCAGCTGTTTTTACATTATCCCAGACCAACCACTCCACAACAGAACGAGTAACGTTTATGCCAGAAATTGGTGTAAAATGTAGCAGAAATCTTCTCTTGCTCATAGCTGAAACGGCACAACGATGGGTAGGAGAGTCGGGTTCACGCTGCGCTAAAAACCACGATATCAGACGATATGATGAATTATTTTCTTTATTTAAATTTATTAATTATTTATTTGTTGCACCATGTATTATGCTGTTCTTTTCCTTGTCCTGATGAAGAAGGCGGACATGCCTTTAAAACACGTTGACCTGTCCTGAATAAAGAAAATAATTCATCATATCGTCTGATATCGTGGTTTTTAGCGCAGCGTGAACCCGACTCTCCTACCCATCGTTGTGCCGTTCCACTGTATCATCGGCGCTGCTGCTTGACCATTTCTGCATTTATTTTATGCCTTCATAGGAGTTGTGCCTGTCACAACCACCACAGGTGAGCACCTGTCCTATCCTCTACACCCGCATTGTTACCAGATAAGACCCTATGTGCGCTTTCTCTCCACAGCTTCTCTGATACTCGCTCATAGCTGACATATTTCAATTTTGGTGCATGTGGAGCACCCCACGGGGTCTGGGGAATACTTGTCACCGGGCCGGTGAGGGTCAGGTGGTTGTCACGGGTGGCCCTGCCCGGTTTTGTGACCCCAAGTTGTCAATGAAGGGATGGAGGATGGGATGATGGTCGGACGATGAAGATGCAGACAGGGTTGAGGATGTTGGGAGTTGCTGTCTCATGACGCCACCTGTGGTGTGCGGCCAGGAATTAGCTGCCGCTGCAGGTGCTGTCCTCTGTGGTGGATGGTGTCGAAGCCGGGATAGTTCAGCTCCCCAGAGGTAGAGTTAGGCCCCACGGAGGATGATGGGGGCGGTAGTGACCGTCAGAGCGTGGGGCGCCGGCACCGGCAATGAATGGCTGAGTTGGTGGTTGCGGTTCAAGGTCTTTTACTCACAGTCCAGTTGTCATCCTTGGAGTGCCGGTCTCTGCTGTGATGGGCCCCAGCCGATCCCGGATAATTTGGAGGTCACCGCGGGTGTTCCCACTGTGTGTCCTTTCTGGTTGGGATCTGTTATGATTCAGGGACAGAGGAGTATCAAAAAATGCACACAAGGCAGACTAAAGAACTAAGACGGGCTTCCAGAATTGCTGAGCGCAGATTGAAGAGGTCTCATTCCACTGAGCACTTCATTGCATATAAAGAGTCCCTCACCACTTTCAAGTCCACACTCACTGCTGCAAAACAAACCTACTTCTCATCCCTCATATCTTCTCTCTCTCACAACCCTAAACAGCTATTCGACACTTTCAATTCTCTCCTCCGTCCTCTGGCACCACCTCCGTCTCCTCTCATCTCAGCTGAAGACTTTGCCTCTTTCTTCAAGCGGAAGATTGACAACATCAGAGCAAGCTTTGGCACACAATCACCACAGCCCCTCATCATAGCTACTCATCACTCTTCCTCCAAATCCAGCTTCTCCACCATGACAGAAAACAATCTCTCCACTCTACTCTCAAGATCACATCTAACCACCTGTGCACTGGACCCGCTCCCATCGCACCTCATCCCCAACATCACCGCAGTCCTCATCCCAGCCCTAACCCATCTCTTCAACCTATCACTAACAACTGGTGTATTCCCTTCATGCTTTAAACATGCCTCTATTACACCCATCCTCAAAAAGCCCTCCCTTGACCCATCCTCTGTGTCAAACTATCGCCCCATATCCCTTCTCCCCTACGCCTCAAAACTACTGGAACAGCATGTCCATCTTGAATTGTCCTCATACCTCTCCTCCTGCTCCCTCTTTGACCGGCTTCAATCTGGCTTCCGACCGCATCATTCTACCGAAACTGCCCTAACACCAATGATCTACTAACCGCCAAAGCCAAGCGACACTACTCTATCCTCCTCCTCCTGGACCTGTCCTCTGCCTTCGACACAGTAGACCATTCCCTCCTACTACAGATTCTCTCATCTCTGGGCATCACAGACTTGGCCCTATCTTGGATCTCCTCATACCTAACCGACCGAACTTTCAGCGTCTCCCATTCTCACACCACTTCCTCATCTCGCCCCCTATCTGTCGGTGTCCCCCAAGGCTCAGTTCTTGGACCCCTGCTGTTCTCCATCTACACCTTCGGCCTGGGACAGCTCATAGAGTCCCACGGCTTCCAGTATCATCTGTATGTGTCACGCTCCCCGGGTCCCCTGCCCTGCTCCCCGGCTCACCTGCCACGCTCCTCGGCTCCCCTGCCTCGCTCTCCGGTTCTTCGGTCCGGTCTCCGCGGCTCCCCGCTCTCCAGCCTCCATTGCCTGCGCTTCCCAGGCGTCCTGGTCCCCGCTCCCGGCGCCCGTCGGCTTCTCAGCCCCAGCCCGCGCTCTGCTGCTTCCTCCTCACAGCTTCCTGCTCTGGCTTCTGGCACCCGGGCCGCGCGCATGCGCATTAGGGCGCGCGCGCGGTCATTGACCCTTTCTTAAAGGGCCAGCGTCCACTGACAGGAAATGGAGCACACAGGTACAGGGTATAAAGGGGTTTAGTGTCCAAGTGGGCGGGGCCTGTTCTTCGTGTTTCCCAAGCTAGGAGTCAGGTCTCCTTGTGTTCCTGTGAGATACTCACCTCTCTCTCTTCTAGAGCCGATCCTGCCTTGCCATCCGGTCCTGCCGAATCCCGCACCCCGAACGCTGCCTATCTGCCATCCTGACAGTCCGTACCATCTCTGATCCCTGTGGTGACCCGTCATCTCGCTCCAATGGTTCCGGACTCCGCATGACATCATCTCGGCTTCCGAACCTGAGCTCCGTCACCCGGACTACCACCAGTGACTCCGTGGTCCCAGGGACTTCTCCATTATACTCTTGTGCACGGACTGTTCCGCTACCTGTAGTGCTCCAGCTACCGGACCCCTTACCATCATCAAGGAGTTCGGCCCAGTGGATCCACCTCCTGGGTCTGCCCGTCCACCTGGCCCTAACACTATGCCGATGACACACAGATCTACCTCTCTGGACCTGACATTACCTCTCTACTAACCAAAATACCACAATGTCTGTCTGCTATTTCATCCTTCTTCTCTGCACGATTCCTAAAACTTAACATGGACAAAACAGAGTTCATTGTCTTTCCTCCTCCTCACTCATCTCCTCCAACAAGCCTTTCCATCAAACTTGATGGTTGCTCACTCGCCCCAGTCTCACAAGCTCATTGCCTTGGAGTAACCCTCGACTCTGCTCTATCCTTCAAGCCACACATCCAAGCCCTCTTCAACTCATGCCGATTACAACTCAAAAATATCTCCCGGATCCGTGCTTTCCTTAACCAAGAATCTGCAAAAACATTAGTGCATGCCCTCATCATCTCCAGCCTCGACTACTGCAACCTCCTGCTCTCTGGCCTCCCTTCCAACACTCTTGCACCCCTCCAATCTATCCTAAACTCTGCGGCCTGCTTAATCCACCTCTCCCCTCGCTACTCCCCAGCCTCGCCACTCTGCCAATCCCTCCACTGGCTTCCCATTGCCCAACGACTCCAGTTCAAAACATTAACCATGACATACAAAGCCATGCACAACCTGTCTCCTCCCTACATCTGTGACCTAGTCTCCCGGTACCTACCTGCACGCAACCTCAGATCCTCACAAGATCTCCTTCTCTGCTCCTCTCTTATCTCCTCTTCCCACAATCGCGTACAAGATTTCTCCCGTGCATCCCCCATACTCTGGAACGCTCTACCTCAGCACATCAGACTCTCCACTACCGTGGAAAGCTTCAAGAGGAACCTCAAGACCCACCTCTTCCAACAAGCCTACAACCTACAATAGCCCTCAGTCCAGTAGACCACTGCGCAACCAGCTCTGTCCTCACCTATTGTACCATCACCCATTCCCTGTAGACTGTGAGCCCTCACGGGCAGGGTCCTCTCTCATCCTATACCAGTCTGTCTTGTACTGTTAATGATTATTGTACGTATACCCTCTTTCACTTGTAAAGCGCCATGGAATAAATGGCGCTATAATAATAATAATAATAATAATAATAATAATAATAAAATGCGGAAACCCAAAAAGTAACCAGAGGGGCTGGAACCTTAACAGACTGCAGACCTAATCCTGACACACAACTAGAAGTAGGGACAAGCCTACGATGACCTAGTAATCTCGACACAGTCAGAGGACTAAATATTCTTACAGATAGAAATATAGAGAAAGCTAATCTGCCTCGGAGCAATCCCTAAAGATATAGATAGCCCCCCACATGTAAAGACTACGGTGATATAGGAGAACACAATACAAAGCTAGAAAACAGATTCAGCAAAGATGAGGCCCAAACTATCTGTATAGGAAAGGATAGGAAAGAGTACTGTCTGCAGCCGTAAAATCACTAAAAAATCTCAGCACGCCTGACATGGAAAACCCTGAGACCACACGGTCTCTCCCCCATTATATCAGTACTCTGATGTTACTGGGATCTAAAAACACTAATATAGATGAGGGACTAAATTTAATACCAAGCATGACAAAACACAATACATTGCAGAATCATGGAGCTAAGTATACAGACACTCCCAGCAGGAAATGATACAATTCTGCCAGTTACTACACAAAGGCAAAATAGGAATCAAGCAATAGTATCAAAACAGAAAAAAACAAAAAGAAAGTGGAAACAATAAGCAGAGGTACAAAGACCCACTTATCTTGAGAGGAGTTCTGGTAGAGAGCAGGGCTGGTTTCAGAATGTCCTTAACACACAGGAAATCAATTGAGCACCAGCAAGTACCAGGAGAAAACTACTAAGTTATATAGTCCCAATCTGAAAGGCCTGATTGCCAGTCCTCCACAGGTGTGTGGCTCTAATTCCACAAGTCAACTGCACCGGGAGCACTGACCACAAGAGGGAGCCCCAAACTGGAAAATGTATTCACAACAGGGGTCCCTCCAATCCCGTGGATGGAATGTGGAACGGGCTGCGGATGTTTCCTGCACTCTCCACAGACCCTGTAATCCCCGATAGCTATAGAGAGCCCGGGCTGAGCTGCCCGCTCCAAGCCACAGGTCTTGTAGTGCTCCCAGAAGTGTAAAGTGATGCCTGGACCCAGGTCCTGACTGTGCTCCTCACCCCAAGCTGTGCCCAGGGTAATTCCTCTATGTGTGAAGATGCTCCTTCCTTTTCCCCCAGTGGGGAAAAGTCCCATGCCTCATGATGGCCACCACCTTATCTTCCCTAGGCCAATCCCGGTGGGAAAGCACCTGTGTGTGGTATGTGAATGTGAGAAACACCAGCAATTAACATCTTCCTTACCCAGGATAAGTACTGCACCTTAAGTGACATGCAGTACCCTGTGGCGACTGAAGCCTCAGGGGCGCCACATTCCCCCACAGAAAATCGAGGCACTCCCAGGCTGCAATAAAATAACAATGGAACACCGCAGTTTTGTTATGCAGGAAAAAAAACACGTAAACAATTTTCCCTTTATGGGAGGCATTTACCAACTCAAACATTTCAAATCAGCAGAGTAATCAATTGCAATATATAAACAATAATTCTTTGCATAAAGAAACATTTACTCTTTCTTGACTACTGGTGTTGCTCATGGCACATCCTCTGTCAAAATATCCAACCTTGTCGTAGCGCCAGCAGATCGGTTGCCCATCAGCGTCGTAACGATCAGGAACCTGAGGCATTGGGTTTATCCTGCGCCGCCAGGGGAGGTCATCAGCACTGGAAGCCAATTCAATGGTTGCAGGTTGCTGAGCCCCTTGCTTGGATTGCACCACTTTCGTCAGAGTAGCCATACCTTTGATTATTTCCAGGATCTGGAGCCGCAGTTCATTGATGGAGTCCTTACATACGGTTTGTTCCTTGGCTCCCACCAGCATCGGTGTAGCTGGGACCAACCCCGGTTGCTGAAGCATAGCGCTGCAGTGATCCAGCTCACGCAACGCCCGGATGGACCGGTCTTTAAATCTGCAAAAGTGAGGACATGTCACGAGTGTGACTGACAGTCCTGTGGTGTCCGGCTGTAGAAGGTCGCAGCGTTTGGCTATACAAACTGCTTCCTGATATTCTATTCTTCCTGCTGTGGTGTAAATTGTATCCTTTGTATCTTCTCTGCTTGGGGTTTATCCCTTTCCCTTTAGGACCCTGCGGATATCCTCACCTTTCAGCTGCTAATCATCATCACTTCCCTTTGTGTCCTTAAATACCCACATATCCCCTTTGTCTTTGCTGGTGATAGAGATTTATTCCTATACTGGCCTTGGATGCAAGTAGTCAGCTTGTATTCATGTGAAGAAACATTGTCGTTTGTTGCAGTCCCTCTCCCTGAGTCTTCTTGGAGATAAGTTATTTGTTCACTTCTTCCTGTTTGTTCTTCTTGTGTCTTATTTAGTGCTTAGTGGGGTTGACTAAGCGCTCATCCCATCCATTCCTTACCTAGCGCTCAGTTCAAGGTCAGCCAGGCTCAGGTATGCTGCTCAGCACATAGGTGTTCAATCTATCTAGTGTCGTCAGGGGAGCTAGGGGCCAACAAAAGTTTTGGTCAGGGGTCACCATCTCCCATTCCCTTACCTAGGGCCTAGTTCAGGGTCAGCCAGGGCCAGGTATCTTGCTCAGTGCATAGGTGTGGAACCTATCTAGGGTGGTCAGAGGAGTCAGGGGCCAACGGAAGTTTTCATCAGGGGTCACCATCTCCCACTTCCCTAGACCCATGATCTCCATTCTCTTAACTAGGGCCCTGTTCATGGTCAGCTAGCTTGTTCGGCGCTCAGTGTGGAACCTATCTAGGATGCTCAGTCGAGCCAGAATCCAGTGGAAGGTTTGGTCAGGGATGACTATCTCCCCCTTCCCTAGACACAGGCTCTTTCTTCCCTGACGCCGTACGCGTGGTACTTCCCCATACCCAGCATGACAGGACACCTGTGTAATCAGATCTAGTTAATACATTAAGGTGTTTGTATTCTGAAATATGTTGACAAATCTGCTTGAAGGGTTTGTCCAGATCTGAGATATTGATAACGTTGCCAGAATACCACAGCGCCATTCACTGTGCAGTGGCCATTTTAGAGTACTGCAGCTCAGCTTCCATTGAAGTGAATGGGATCTCAGCTGCATATACTGCACAGATGATCTATCCTAATGATATTATATTCTATAATGATAAGTCATCTTTACCTTAGTCTTGGACAACCTTTTTAACAACCTAAGATGTGAGAACCCTTTTAAGATACAGCAATGAAGTCTGCAGCCTCCATTCATTTATAAGCATTGAGTATTATTGATATTATCTTTTTTTGCCCATTAACAATTCGGCATTTATAACTTTAGCTGTCGCAGTCCTAATTATTCTCCGCTGTCAGAGCCCATTATATTTTGCATCCAAACAAAGCCATTACCGGGGACTTTGCCGGCGCTTTAGTAGAGATGCAATCTTTAGATATTTGCAATCCAATTTTTTTTTTCTTTTTCCTAATACAGTGATCTATTCTCCAAATCTAATTATCGGGGAGGTGAAAGGTTGCGGGGCCGAGCTGCAGAGCCGGTAGTCCACTAGAAGGATTTAACCGGTACAACACTCGCTGTCTGCTCAAATCAATCCCGGAGCTAATGATAACCAATACCTTCATGTATGATTACCGACCAGCTCCATCTTTCCATGAGACGAGACTCCCTGGAATCATAGGTATTGATCTCCTTAATAGAAGACAGGAAAAATGAAATTACCAGGGCGTCTTATAGGGGGGAAAAATGATGAATGAAAACATACCAAGAATTTTTTTTTTATTCACCCAAGACAAGTATTGTAATCGGCAGGGACAGTCGCTGTCCAAATAGTTTCCGAAATGTCGCTCAGTCTTGTATTTAGTGATTACGTGACTTGGCGTCGTCCTGAATATGATGGAGCCCCGAATCTGGATTGCATTTTTCTTCAGGGGTAGAGATATTTGGGGAAATTCAGTTCATGTCATTTGTGTTTCTCCTGTAATTTCTTACAATCTGGACTGAGAAATGAGAACTTTTTTGGTTTGTTTGTGTCACACAGCGCCGTTATCAGGGCATTAAATCCATGACTGGTGTATGGGGCCCGGAGAAGAAGGGGGCCCAGCCAGGCCCATGGTAATAACAGCTTTATTAGGCCGGGTCCCCTCTTCAACGGGGTCCGATCAGCAGAGGGACCTGGCAGTGTCACTTCAACCACTGCACAAATGGGTAATGCATGTAAATTAGCCATGTGGCAGGAGGCAAGGTGAGTGGATCAGAGCAGGGAGGTGGCGCCTCATCCCGCAGCCCAGCGTGCAACAGGATGATAAGGTCATCACTCTGCGACCTCATCACGCTGCTGCAGGCAACGCGGAGGTGGCGAGGATGTGGCAGTCGGCAGGGAAAGAAGGTAAGCGCTCAGTGAGCGAAATATCACCGAGGGTGATGGGGGACCCACTGACTCCAGCCCCTGCCTTGCTTCAGCTGGATGTGCATCATTCAGCAAAAGTTGGCAATGTTTTGTTCGATCACTGACCGCGTTTTACAAACATGTAATGCTTTTGTAGAGGATTGTGGTGCTGTATGATGAAAGTGGGATGAGTTTAATGAGTGTTATGTTTTTTCCTCTTAACTTTATTTGCGGATGTTCCTGCAGCCAATCACAGCGCAGCAAACATCCACTAGTTTCTGACACAAGGACTAGTGTCATTGGCTACCTAAGTCACATGTTCCTCTGCATATAAAAGTAGGACATGAGAAATCAGTGCCATTAGGGAATGTGCTGCCGCCAATGCTGCTGCGACCGCTGTAGCTACAGTCATATGAAAAAGTTTGGGCACCCCTATTAATGTTAACCTTTTTTCTTTATAACAGTTTGGGGTTTTGCAGCAGCTATTTCAGTTTCATATCTCTAATAACTGATGGACTGAGTGATATTTCTGGATTGAAATGAGGTTTATTGTACTAACAGAAAATGTGCAATCCGCATTTAAACAAAATTTGACCGGTGCAAAAGTATTCTTATCAATTTCTTGATTTGAACACTCCTAACTGCTTGTTACTGACTTACTAAAGCACCAAATTGGTTTTGTAACCGCATTGAGCTTTGAACTTCATAGGTAGGTGTATCCAATCATGAGAAAAGGTATTTAAGGTGGCCACTTGCAAGTTGTTCTCCTATTTGAATCTCCTATGAAGAGTGGCATCGTGGGCTCCTCAAAACAACTCTCAAATGATCTGAAAACAAAGATTATTCAACATAGTTGTTCAGGGGAAGGATACAAAAAGTTGTCTCAGAGATTTAAACTGTCAGTTTCCACTGTGAGGAACATAGTAAGGAAATGGAAGAACACACGTACAGTTCTTGTTAAGCCCAGAAGTGGCAGGCCAAGAAAAATATCAGAAAGGCAGAGAAGAAGAATGGTGAGAACAGTCAAGGACAATCCACAGACCACCTCCAAAGACCTGCAGCTTCATCTTGCTGCAGATGGTGTCAATGTGCATCGGTCAACAATACAGCGCACTTTGCACAAGGAGAATCTGTATGGGAGAGTGATGCGAAAGAAGCCGTTTCTGCAAGCACGCCACAAACAGAGTTGCCTGAGGTATGCAAAAGCACATGTGGACAAGCCAGTTACATTTTGGAAGAAGGTCCTGTGGACTGATGAAACAAAGATTGAGTTGTTTGGTCATACAAAAAGGTGTTATGCATGGAGGCAAAAAAACACGGCATTCCAAGAAAAGCACTTGCTACCCACAGTAAAATTTGGTGGAGGTTCCATCATGCTTTGGGGCTGTGTGGCCAATGCCGGCACCGGGAATCTTGTTAAAGTTAAGGGTTGCATGGATTCAACTCAGTATCAGCAAATTCTTGACAATAATGTGCAAGAATCAGTGACGAAGTTGAAGTTACGCAGGGGATGGATATTTCAGCAAGACAATGATCCAAAACACCGCTCCAAATCTACTCAGGCATTCATGCAGAGGAACAATTACAATGTTCTGGAATGGCCATCCCAGTCCCCAGACCTGAATATCATTGCAAATCTGTGGGATGATTTGAAGCGTGCTGTCCATGCTCGGCGACCATCAAACTTAACTGAACTGGAATTGTTTTGTAAACAGGAATGGTCAAATATACCTTCATCCAGGATCCAGGAACTCATTGAAAACTACAGGAAGTGACTAGAGGCTGTTATTTTTTCAAAAGGAGGATCTACAAAATATTAATGTCACTTTTATGTTGAGGTGCCCATACTTTTGCACCAGTCAAATTTTGTTTAAATGCGGATTGCACATTTTCTGTTAGTAAAATAAACCTCAATTCAATCCAGAAATATTACTCAGTCCATCAGTTATTAGATATATGAAACTGAAATAGCTGTAGCAAAAACCCAAATTGTTATAAAGAAAAAAGGTTAACATTAATAGGGGTGCCCAAACTTTTTCATATGACTGTAGATAGCTTAGGTAGGGGTATAATGATAAGTAGTTGAGATAGATAGGAGATCAATAGTGTAGAATAGGGTCATGCACTGTAGGGAAAGGTGTGTGCCACAAACTAGCATTTCATGATATAAATAGGGTTAGGTTCTTGTCAGTGCCTGCTAACGTGTTGCCAGTGAATGATCTAAACAGGTATTGCTACTTATTACTGCCTGCTCCAAATTAGCCTGTGAACCATATTTCTAGGTATTGTTAGTTAGTAGCTTCTGCTCTACATTTGCTAGTGTATTAGCTAAATAGATCTTGGCACTTCTCAGTACCTGCTCCAAATTACACATTGACCACATTTCTACATATTGTTAGTTAGTACTGCCTGCAATAAATGTGCTAGTGAACTAGCTAAATAGGTCTTGGCACTTTTTTGTGCTTGTTCCAAATTCCGCATTGAACGACATTTCTAGGTATTGCTACTTTTTACTGCCTGCTCCAAATTAGCCAGTGAACCACATTTGTTGTTATTGTTACTTAATACTGCCTGCTGTAAATTTGCTAGTGAACTAGCTAAATAGATCTTGGCACTTTTCAGTGCCTTCTCCAATTTATGCAGGGAACCACATTTTTAGGTATTGATACTTTTTACTGCTTTCACAATATTGCCATCTCAAGCAAAAAATACTGAGCAAACAATGGCCTATCCTATCCCAAGAGAAATGAGAACATCTTCCGTTACTGGACAGCCTACTACACTAGATTTCTCTGGCAGTCGCACATCGCTTCAACTTCAAAATAAGGTTGATAAACAGCATGTGTTAAGCCTGCTTTACACGGTACGACCGATTGTGCGATTTCACAATCGATCGTACCCGCCCCCGTCCTTTTTGCGTCACGGGCAAATCGCTGCCCGTGTCGCACAAAGTCAGTAGCCCCCGTCACACATACTTACCTCTCGTGCGACCTCGCTGTGGGCGGCGAACGTCCACTTCCTGGAGTGGGAGGGACGTTCGGCGTCACAGCGACGTCACACGGCCGCCGGCCAATGGAAGCGGAGGGACGGAGATGAGCGGGATGTAAACATCCCGCCCACCTCCTTCCTTCCACATAGAGGCGGCCGCGGGAGGCAGGTGAGTTGCTCATCGTTCCCGTGGTGTCACACGGAGCGGCGTGTGCTACCACGGAAACGATGGTCAACTAAATCAACCGATATTATGGAACCTAACGAGCAGTACCCGACTCACGATTTGTGAACGATACTGCGTCGCTAGGAGGTGTCACACAGGCCGGCATCGCCAGCGATGCCGGATGTGCGTCACAAAAACCGTGACCCCGACGATCTATCGCACGATAGATTGCCTGGTGTAAAGCAGCCTTTAGAGTGGATGGCAAGCACTGCATCAAGCGGCCTCTCCTCTTCCTGCACCTTAACATCACACACAGTTCATTCCTCAGAGGTGCCACCCCAATTACACTTGTTTTCCCCTGCGTCACGAATCTCCAACAAGCAAACTGACTATGAGGAACCAAACATGGGCGAGTCTCAAGAGCTGTTCACACATTCTATCTCATGGGCATCAGAGTCCTGCTCCAAAGGTTCCCAGATTCAAGAGGAGAAAAGCAAGGTAAACCAAGTTGCCATTGACCGGCTGCCGTCGGAGGGTATATCCGTGTCCCACACCCGAGGTAGTGAACAGGTGTCCCTTCCTCCTGCACGTTGTGTTTGTCTCTCCTGTTGGACGACTTCACATGGAACAGAGAAGTCCACTCACGGTTCTGTATGTATTTGGGAGCTGTGGCCCGCAAAATCTGACCTTTGGGATCTCTGTGGGTTCTGAAGGACACCCTATCCCCCGCGTTGGGCTTCCGTTTCGCTCTCTGGACTTCGGGAGCACAAAGCCTGAAACCTCATCCTCTGCTGGTTATTTAATAAGGGGGCTTGCAACCTTCCTCGTCCTAGGGTCCAGGCACCCCGTCTGTGCACGGCCTCCAGACCGGATTCCCGCTGTCGGCACCGGCAGGCTACGACCCTGGCCCAGTCCACTTAGGGTTTCCCGCGACCGGATCTCCGTCGCCTGTGGCTCTGTTCACTGTCTGCCACCTAGCCGGGTAGTCCAAGGGTCCCTACCCCTGACTACACTTGACTGTCGGCTTTCACCGTTAGACTTCAACTCTCCACTCTCTACTGCTCAAACTCTGAACTTGAACTCAACTGTTGTGTTCCCGCCCCTGACACCTCAGGACCCCTAGGTGGGCATTCTTATCTGCCTGATCCCGCCCACTTTTGTGTCCCTATTATTATGAGGGGGTGGCTAGGGATTAATCGCTGTGTGTTGTACCTGGGTGTGGGTTTTTGGTGGTAACAAGGATGGTGAACACTTTTGTGACTACCTGGTTTTGCCAGGGCATCACACATGCATGAACCAGCACATGTGCAACCAACATGCATTACTGTGGGAATCTTTTACTGAGCTAAAAGGCGGACTACTGGGCCTACCCAACCACCAGCTGACAAATCAACCGTGTGTCTGCTGCTTCTTCCTCTTCCTGCATCAACGTCAAACTATTCTTACACAGGGTTCCGACTACAGAACCTCCACTTGTTTACTTGCTACAGTCGGGGTGAGTGAGAACCCATCAGCTGTTACGGAAGTGACCATGCCTGTTTTGTTGACCCATGTAAGACACCGAGGCTATATCCTGTTTGTTGCATGCAGTATATTTCACTGCTGTGCAAAGACACTATGGGAAATGGGGAGGGGGGCAATTAATGCCACTGTCTTGCTGTCTGCTTGAAATGTTTTTTAATGTCAAGACTCCAAGATGGGTCTCCAAGCAGTGTCTTGTCTATACTGGCAGAGGTATGGGAGCAAGAGGCCTAATCCTGTCACTCGTGCCCCTTTTTGATTTTTAAAATTGAAATGCCAGGGCACATCCTGTGTGTTGCATGGGCCATACCTACCTGCTATGCAAAGACACTATCAGGAAAGTGGTGGGTGGGGGGAAAATTGATGCCACTGTCCTGCTGTCTGCCTGAAAGGTTTTTAAATCTCAAAACTCTAAGATGGGTCTCCAACTTGTGTCTTGTCTGTACTGGCAAGGGTGTGGGAGAAAGAGGCCCAATCCTTTCACTCTTGCACCTCTTTAAAGCCACATCCTGTGTGTAAATCAACACAATCAGGCAGTGATGAAATTAATATGCATTGGAGAACGCAGTCACAAAGAGTTTTGGACCATTATCCAGGCCAACTTTTATCAATGTCTGTCTCCACTAAACCTGGAGCAAGGGAAGGCCATCTGTGATAATGGTGCAAACTGGGTGGCAGCACTACGCCTGGGCAACATCACACATGTGCATGACTCATGTCCTCAACCTGGTGGTACAGAAATTTCTAGGCCACTACTCCAATCTGGATGCACTGCTGCAGAAGGCACAGTCTCTGTGTGTTTGTAATGCTGCGTTCCTGCATTCCTGGCTCTTTTGCAGGAACGCGCTCTGACTCACCACAGTGGCCAGGCCCCTCCACGCTGCATGGTGTCCCTGTCTCTCCTCCCTATGGGTTCTCTTCTCCGCCTCCCAGAGACTGTGCGTGCGTCACAGCATTTCCGGGAGTGCTCCTTAGGGGTGTGCGAGCACGTTGCTGCCCCTCTCTTAAAGGGCCAGTGCATCATTCCCAGGAAGTGCCTCCCAGCCTATTTCTGAGAGGCACTGGGCATTAGCTCCCAATTGGGGAGTTGCCTGTTCAACACCATAGATTCTGTTAGTCAGTTTGTGCTGTCTAGTCAGTTGTCAGGTTACCTGCCCCATCTGGACCTGTCCCATTCCTGCCTGTACTCTCTGTTCCTGTCCTGTAATGTACCTGGTCCTAGTCCATCCTGCCTGTTGGCACCTGGGTCCAGCCTGTCCTGCCCATACCTGGCTCCGAGCCCGTTTTGCCTGTTGGCATCTGGGTCCAGCCTGTCCTGCCCTCTACCTGGTCCCAGTCCGTCCTGCCTGTTGGCACCTGGGTCCAGCTTGTCCTGCCCATACCTGGCTCCCAGCCTGTTCTGCCCTGCTGGGCACCTGGTTCGTTTTGTCCTGTCCATGACTCGCCCACCCCAGGGCCTTAGGTGACTCAGTGTCGGGCCGGACTAGTCCGGGATAGTCAGCGGTGGCGGGGCCCGATTCTGTGACCCTGGTGGAGTCAATTAATGATGTGGTATTGGGGGAGATGGTGATAATGTTAAAGTTTATATAAGATTCATGACGCCACCTGTGGTAATTTGCAGCTATGGAGCCGCAGCTGCTGGAAGGGACCTCCGGAGCTGATGTTATGGCAACTAAGGTGTTTATTGCTCTCCACAGGTAGAGCGGGTACCCTGGGGCAACATTTGGTGCTCGGTAAAGTCTATGGTGTTTGTGGACGAGGTGCAGGGCCGACAGGGCGGTATAAAGGAACAGACAGACAATGATTCTCTTTACCTTCTCCTTTACTTGTCTTTGCCAACAGTGAAGTCCAGGGAGCCTGTTACAGGTGGTAATGGCGATCCAGTGGCCTGGAAGCAGTCAGGGGTCTCACACTGGCCAGGTGAGTAATGAAGCCTGCTCCCTACGCTCTGTCTGTGTAAACGGGGTTCCACTGTTTGAATATACTGAGACCCGTTCTGCTGCTCTCTGAAGTAATTTGTTAGCTCTCCCGTATGGCGGGCTGCGTGGACTGTCCAAGGGTGCCATTCTTTCTATCTGGGCTCCCAGCCCTGGCTTTGCAAAGCTGCACCTCCGGGTGCGGGGTGGACAGAGACCTGCAGTTCTCTCGTCCTCCGGATGCGACCACCGGTACTCGAGTACTCGAGTGGCCCTGAACTCCGATATTCAATTTCTTTAGCGATGACGTTGGAGTGAGCTGGCTGCTCTCCACTCCCAATGTTCTCCTCCATTTTGCCGCTCTATGGATGTGTTTTTCTGGGCGAGCAATCTGGCTCAGCTCCCAGCTCACACACCACACTACTCGAGTCCTTGTCTCTCTGAACTCTCCTCACAGACTAACTAACTCATCCCCCAGGTCAGGGCTTAAGGGAGGCTCCCTGGAACTCCAGGTTTAGAGCTCCCTCTGCTGGCCTGGGAGAGAAACTGTGTTTAATGATGGTACTTACTGGCCAATGGATTTCCCCAGCTACCTCCAGGCTCAGCATTAACCCTTTTGAGTAGGGCAACACTGCTGTGGCAACCAGACCGCTGGGGCGCCACATCCGTACCTGGCTACCAGCCTGTCTTGCCTGTTTTTCACCTGGTTCCTGTCCTGTCTTGCCTGTACCTGGACTCTGCCTGCCCTGTTGGTTCTAGAGACTCTGCCTGCCCGTCCTGACCTGGCCGTGCCTTCTGACTTGTTAGTCATATTGCCTGTCCATCCTGCCCTGTTGGTGCTAGGGACTCTGCCTGTCCGTCCTGCATGTGCCATCTGCCTTGAGCCACCCTGATGGTCCCCATCTGCACTTGACACTCTGTCCTGCCTGCTCCTGTGTCTGCCCCTGTCCTTGGGGTCAGCTGCCACAGTCCCGGCCTCAAGCCCACATTAGGGTAGACCCAGGGTCGTCCTGTGGTCAAGTGGGTCCTCTTTCTAGCTCGCTGCAGTACCATCACTGGCGGAAAGCATGACAGTTTTCACTTTTAAAAATGTAAATGTCAGGCCACATCCTGTGTGTTGCATGGACCATACCTCCCTGCTGTGCAAAGACACTATGGAGAAATTGGGGGGGGGAATTGATGCCACTGTCCTGCTGTCTGCCTCAAATGTTTTTAAATCTCAAGACTGCAAGATGGGTCTCCAAGCTGTATCTTGTTTGTACTGGCAGGGTTGTGGGAGCAAGAAGCTTGGCGAACCAAACTTTAAAAGGTTCGCTCATCTCTAGCAGGCATCTCCAACTGTCATGGTGGTGTCAGGATCTGTGGAAACGTCTGGCTCTGGCACTCTGCCTGATAATTTCCTGATGTTTTTGATCAGCGCAGGGAGACACAGGCGTCGACTCACAGACTTATGCGGGCGTCACACGGGACGATCTATCGTGCGATCGCATGAGCGATTGTACCCACCCCCGTCGTTTATGTGTCACGGCCAATTTGTTGCCCGTGGCTCACAATGTCGTTAACCTCCGTCACACGCACTTACCTGCTGAGCGACATCGCTGTGGGCGTCGAACATCCTCTTCCTGAACGGGGAGGGACGTTCGGCGTCACAGCGACGTCACATAGCGGCCGCCCAATAAAAGCGGAGGGGCGGAGATGAGCGGGACGTAACATCCCACCCACCTCCTTCCTTCCGCATTGCCGGCGGCCACAGGTAAGCTGCAGTTCGTCGTTCCCGGGGTGTCACACGGAGCGATGTGTGCTGCCGGGAACGATGAACAACTGGCGCACAGAAGAAGAAACGACTTTTTGAAAACGTGTCAACAATCAACGATAAGGTGAGTATTTTTGCTCGTTCACCGTCGCTCGTAGCTGTCACACGCTACGATATATCAAATGATGCCGGATGTACATCACTTACGACGTGACCCCGCCGACATATCGCCCGATATATTGTACCGTGTGACGCCGGCATTAGGCAGGCTAGAATAATTTAGCTAAATTCTATAAAATAACAACAAGTTCCCTAAAAATCCCTTCTTGGTACCATGCTGTTGCCTCACTACTCCATACTGGTCTCTGTAAATATCACTGACATTCATCACAGGTATGGCACAATTTATGGCACCATTTAATAGCTGTACGGATATAAATTGACTGCGGAGCTGATGGGGAGGAGGAGCGGAACGATCTTCCTCACCTTTGTCAATAGTGCATCCTCCCCCAGCTTTATAATGGAGGTGTTACCTCTGATTGCAATCCTGTCAGCTGCGATCCTGAGATGACTGCCGCCCGTGCCCCAGTGTACGCAGCACAAGCCGAAAAGTCCTCTCCAAGGATGCCGTCCGTGCCGCCATGCCGTACATCTAAGTCACAAAGATGCCATCGCTTGGCATCCTTTTACCAAAAAAAAAAAAAAAATACTTTAAAGTGACATTTACTGTAAATCACAATATAATATATTCCAATTTCTCTTTAGGCAATAAAAGAATGATTTACAATGCGTTTTTCTCCCCCTTCAAGACGAATGCGCAGACTATTTGTTCACTGTAATGAAATCAATGTAATTATAATTTTAAAACAGTTACATCAAATGCCAAGTTTTCTCTTTAAAAGGATTTCTAACAATCCATTTCTGCTGTAAGCAAAAAAAAAAAAAAGAAAGATGAAAACAATGATCCGGCACACATTAGTTATGAAGCCGACCTGTCGCTGTAAA
Source organism: Anomaloglossus baeobatrachus (assembly GCF_048569485.1). Lineage (NCBI taxonomy): Eukaryota > Metazoa > Chordata > Amphibia > Anura > Aromobatidae > Anomaloglossus > Anomaloglossus baeobatrachus. Next base: position 38,917,766 of record NC_134354.1, on the reverse strand, counting down.
GCTGCTGTAGCCTAAGAGCATCTGCAGGGCTGGTACATTTATATGGGGTGCATCAGTCTCCCCTGCCGACTAGGGCACACAGGACTCATTTTTTGCAGGATGAGTTCTACTTTTGAATGACACCATTGGAATTTTTATTTCTCGCCACGCCTTGTACCAGTCCGATTAACAGATTTTATATTTTGATTGATCGGGCATTTCTGAAAACGGCAATACCAAATATGTACTTCGCTGCCATCTCTGGTTTTGACCTCAGCCTGATTTCCTGACTACGCTCTTGTCTATCGATTTTGTCCCTTTTCAGTAGTATCCTGGTTTGACCCTGCCTGTCAACTACTCTTCTTGGACTCAGACTTCCACAGGTAGCGATCTCCGTGGCCCTGTAGTAATACCAGATCCCTGTATAGGGGTTAAAGGGTTTCGGAGTTCTTGGCATCCTGCTTAGTGTGCGGCTTGCCTCTAGCCTGTCCATGACAGCCATTCTGAGACTGTGGTTCCAGGGAGGCATTACACATGCCCTAGCTAATCCTAGGAGCAATGGATTAGGTATTAAGTGGAGAAAATGGGTGGTTCGTATGCGTGAGGTATGGAGTTAGCATGCACCATTGAACGTGGCCCAGGGTATATAGTAGCTGATTTTCTGACACTCAGGGTCATTTGCAGAGGCCATGGGATTGAGTTAGGCCTCTGTGCTATCTGAGTGCCTGTTCCATAGGCGTTTGGGCATGTTAATTGGTTGGCAGGTTCAGAGTTAAGGTACCGTCACACTAAGCAACTTACCAGCGATCCCAACAACGATAGGGATCGCTGGTAAGTTGCTAGGAGGTTGCTGGTGAGATGTCACACTGCGACGCTCCAGCGATCCCACCAGCAACCTGACCTGGCAGGGATCGCTGGAGCGTCGCTACACAAGTTGCTGGTGAGCTCACCAGCAACCAGTGACCAGCCCCCAGCGCCGCGTGGAAGATGCTGCGCTTGGTAACTAAGGTAAATATCGGGTAACCAACCCGATATTTACCTTGGTTACCACCGCACGCAGCTACACGTGCAGAGAGCAGGGAGCAGCGCACACTGAGCGCTGGCTCCCTGCTCTCCTAGTTACAGCACACATCGGGTTAATTACCCGATGTGTGCTGCAGCTAAATGTGCACAGAGCAGGGAGCAGCGCACAATGCTTAGCGCTGGCTCCTTGCTCTCCTAGTTACAGCACACATCGGGTTAATTAACCCGATGTGTCCTGCAGCTACATGTGCACAGAGCAGGAGCCGGCACTGACAGTGAGAGCGGAGGAGGCTGGTAGCAAAGGTAAATATCGGGTAACCAAGGACAGGGCTTCTTGGTTACCCGATGTTTACATTGGTTACCAGCCTCCGCAGAAGCCGGCTCCTGCTGCCTGCACATTTAGTTGTTGCTGTCTCGCTGTCACACACAGCGATCTGTGCTTCACAGCGGGACAGCAACAACTAAAAAATGGCCCAGGACATTCAGCAACAACCAACGACCTCACAGCAGGGGCCAGGTTGTTGCTGGATGTCACACACAGCAACATCGCTAGCAACGTCACAAAAGTTGTTCGTTAGCAGGGATGTTGCTAGCGATGTTGCTTAGTGTGACGGGGCCTTTACAAAGTAGTTGCCTTTACAAGCTCTCCTATTCCAAGGAACCAGTGTCCATCCATAAGGAGTGGATAAACAGCTGTCATAGAGCCACTCCATAGTGAGGGAGTGCCAGAAAATGTGACAGGCCTAGGCACAGTACCATCCTGACGGTGCTGTGAGAACCGGAGTGAGATAACGTCACATGTGAAGTTGAGGTGAAGTAAAGTTTTCATACAATAGTCAAGAAAAAGCCTCCTCTAGGAGATGAAGTCCGACAGCATTGAGGCGTGATAGCCTAAGACGGCATAGGCTGAGCAGCCTGTGACTGAGAATGTGGTGAATGCCACTGGAGTGTTAAGAGGTCGGTGTACAGCAGAGTGTCCAACACATAAATGTCCCAAAGTTAGTGAGATGTCTGCAGAAATAGAGTCTAGTACATCTAGATAGTGAGAGGATCGAGTGACCGGTTGGGATCAATTGATTGCTCAGCAAATAGACTGTTTCCATTAACCAGTAAAACTTTTATCCAACGTTCAATTCTGCACCTCGATTGAGTGAAAGAATTATCAAATAAAATTAGGACCACATTGCGGACTCCTTCTGCGTCTCCCTAAGGCCACGTTCACACGTTGAGTATTTGGTGAGTTTTGTACCTCAGTAATTGTAGCCATAAACCAGGAGACAGTAAAAAATACAAAAGTGTATGTGTAATAGGTGGGCGGTGCCCCCATGATGTAACTGTGCTATGTTTTATGTATTTACTGTTGATAGTGTTTTTGGAGAAAAGTAGGTTGCAGTTTTGCAGAGTTAGGTCTGTCCATCAGGTTACCACGTGCTGCCATCTAGCTGGTTGGGTTGGCCAGCAGTAGAGTGAGTTTTAGAATGGATGTTAGATAAGATAGGGTTAAAGTAGTGAAAGGGAGGAGTGACAGGTGGCAGGGTATATATTAGGGGAGGAATCTCCAGAGAAAGGGTAGTCTACAAGGGGGTTCAAAGTGAAAGGATATGGCATTGGTGCTAGGGCCAGTCACAGAACCCAGAGGTAACCTCTGGAGGTCCGGAGCCTATCGCTCACCCTGGTGGGCTTATAGAGTCGCAGAGCTAGAGGAACCGTTGGGTCACAGAAGCGGATGAAGGTGTGGAGTATCAGGCAGAAGGAGGTGCAGACCTCAGAGTATTGAGGATGATGTCCGAGATTGCGAGGGACAGAGCGAAGAGTAGTGCCCCACAGAGAGAAGAAAGGAAGGCCATGCCTGTCATAATGTGAAGAATAAAGTAAACAAGACTGTTTGGCCAAGTGAAACTTGGTGTTGTGTGTCTCACTATACGACGGCATCAATGACTGGCAGCAGGGGTGATGGACACCAGCCTGAAGGAACAAGTAAGTTTCATGCAACCTGCCCGAAGCCGGGTTCGCACATGGAGTCTCCTTGTAGAAGGAGTGCGGTACTATTCCTTCACACGTGTTTCTATTTTACTTTTCCTCTGATTGTTCCATTACTGGTCTCGTCTTACAAATACTGATGTAACAAAATCACCTAATTTTCTTTGTGTGTACGTGGCCTAAATGGGGAGTCTTCGGTAAGAGCCGTCCTGTGTTTTCCATCATTACTCAAGCGCACCTCTCAGCCTGCACCTTACAAGTCATCCAAAAATAATGACTTAGGTTTTGCGAAAGCGATACTGCGTGCAGTCCTGAGAGTTTCCAGCATTATGGAGATCCATCATATATACATCACACATCATAACTCCCTGCTGAATGCAATTAGCCTGTAAAAGAACCTGACATTACTGTATTATTAAAACTGGTAAAGTGTATGCACAGATAGTTATTAACACATGAAGGAAGCAGAACTTAACCACAGTAAATATCCTAAGTAAGCAATGTGCGCTCCAAATCTGTCCCAGAGGCTCCGCGATAACTCCATGTGCATTACTGATATCTGGTAATGTATTAATATATACAGTGCAAGACAATCAGGAAATCCATTATAGGAAGACGGAGAACTAGTGATCATCAAGCTTCAATAAAACGGGTCAGGACACAGCTGAAGGTCCACAGTGCTATGAAGGAGGCCTATAGAATTCACAAGACGACAATATCTCCGTCTATGGAGGACCGGTCACTTTCCATAAATATGATTTTGTTGTTAACCTGTAACTGCCATCGTTCTCCTGAATCTGTAGTCGTTTTTCTTTTGTTTATGCGCCTCTCCGTTCCTGAGATATGGCCTCCTGTTCCCTATAACCAAATCTAGTCTTATTAGCCCAGAGTGTGGTCTGCAATCAGATAGCAACTGTGAAAAACTGAAGATCACACCGTCTTGGCTAAAGAAAAAAACTTAAAGCGGTACTCCGGGGGACATAAAAAATTAGTTTAAGGGCCATGCCCTCATAAACTATAAATGTGATATGCCTAGTTGTCACACTAGGTACGGAGAAGTACCAAGCGAGTGGCAAAAGGTAAAGGAAGGGGACCCCTACATCTAGGGAAGAAAACCCGGTCCCTGGGGTCCCTCACCACAATAGATAGGTTCCGCACCTATGCGCTAAGGCAGATACCTGACCCTAGGTATCCCTAGTGCAGGGCTCTAAATAGGGAACAAATGGGATGAGCTCTTATTCAACCCGATTAAACACTAAAGGAAGACACAATAGGGACACGGGGGAAAAAGCATGAACTACTTATCCACAGATGACTCAGGCAGAAGTTCAGCAAATCTTCAGCAACAATACTACAGACATCTGAAGCACCAGAAGACGACCTCTCTAGAGCACAGACAGGAACAAACTATAAACCACACCCAAACCATCCCAGGGTGAGGTTAATAAAGGAAGTCAGAAGCTGGCAACTGAGAGGAGAAACTGACAGTTTCCCAGGATCATCGAGTCCATAGTTGCAGAAACGGGGAACTGTCAGATAACAACACGTGCTGCCAAACTCTGGGATTTTCTATCACTTGCTGTCACTGGATTGCCAGCCAGCCGTGACACCTCCACGACACTAGTTCTGTTGTAGAAGGTGGTCGTGTTGCCCCCACTCCAACTGAGTTTTATCCTGTGTTATGTGTATTTTGTTAAGTGTGTTTTATATTTGCTGTGTTGCTGCAGGAGGATGAGGTTCCCTGATGTAGTAGAGCTGAGACTGTGTAGCGGCCAGTGCCACCTAGCGCTGAGGCCTGGAAAAGTCGATTGTACAGTGCCTTGTGAAAGTATTCGGCTCCCTTGAATTTTTCAACATTTTCCCACATTTTAGGCTTCAAACATAAAGATAACAATTTTAATGTTCTGGTGAAGAATCAACAACAAGTGGGACACAATTGTGAAAGTGAACTAAATTTATTACTTATTTTAAACGTTTTAAAAAAAAATAAATAACTGAAAATTGGGGCGTGTAATATTATTCGTCCCCTTTACTTTTAGTGCAGCAAACTCACTCCGGAAGTTCATTGAGGATCTCTGAATGATCCAATGTTGTCCTAAATGACTGATGATAAATATAATCCCCCTGTGTGTAATCGAGTCTCCGTATAAATGCACCTGCTCTGTGATAGTCTCAGTGTTCTGTTTCAAGTGCAGAGAGCATCATGAAGACCAAGGAACACAACAGGCAGGTCCGTGATACTGTTGTGGAGAAGTTTAAAGCCGGATTTGGCTACAAAAAGATTTCCAAAACTTTAAACATCACAAGGAGCACTGTGCAAGGGATCATATTGAAATGGAAGGAGTATGATACCACTGCAAATCTACCAAGACCCGGCCGTCCATCCAAACTTTCATCTCAAACAAGGAGAAGACTGATCAGAAATGCAGCCAAGAGGCCCATGATCCCTCTGGATGATCTGCAGAGATCTACAGCTGAGGTGGGAGAGTCTGTCCATAGGACAACAATCAGTCGTACACTGCACAAATCTGGTCTTTATGGAAGAGTGGGAAGAAGAAAGCCATTTCTCAAAAATATCCATAAAAATTGTCTTTTAAAGTTTGCCACAAGCCACCTGGGAGACACCAAACATATGGAAGAAGGTGCTCTGGTCAGAAGAAACCAAAATTGAACTTTTTGGGCACAATGCCAAACGATATGTTTGGCGTAAGAGCAACACAGCTCATCACCCTGAACACACCATCCCCACTGTCAAACATGGTGGCAGCATCATGGTTTGGACCTGCTTTTCTTCAGCAAGGACAGGGAAGATGGTTAATATTGATGGGAAGATGAATGGAGCCAAATACTGGACTATTCTTGAAGAAAACCTGTTGGAGTCTGCAAAAGACCTGAGACGGGGACGGAGATTTGTCTTTCAACAAGACAATGATCCCAAACATAAAGCAAAATCTACAATGGAATGGTTCACAAATAAATGTATCCAGGTGTTAGAATGGCCAAGTCACAGTCCAGACCTGAACCCAATCGAGAATCTGTGGAAAGAGCTGAAAACTGCTGTTCACAGACGCCTCCATCCAACCTCACTCAGCTCCAGCTGTTTACAAAGGAAGAATGGGCGAGTGACTTGTGCTGTAATCGCAGCAAAAGGTGGCGCTACAAAGTATTAACCTAAAGGGGATGAATAATATTGCACACTCTACTTTTCAGTTATTTATTTTTTAAAAAGTTTAAAATAAGCAATATATTTTGTTCAACTTCACAATTATGTCCCACTTGTGGTTGTTTCTTCACCAGAACATTAAAATTTTTATCTTTACGTTTGAAGCCTGAAATGTGGGAAAAGGTTCAAAAATTCAAGGGGGCTGAATACTTTCCCAAGGCACTGTAAGTGTATCGTGCTGTAATAACTATGTATATGGTAATGTGACCTGTTAGGTGCTGCTAATGTGTTGACAGTGTAATGTAAAGTGTAAGAATGTTAAGTAGGAGGTTATTTAAAGGAAGCACAGTAAGCATAGCAAGTTATGTAGATAGACATTGATAGTGAGTAGATGTAGCAGTGAAGCTAGGTTCTCTAGGAACAAAGGTGGGAGGAGTGACAGATGGCCAGAGGGTTGACTAGAAAGACAGGCCTGTGAGACAGCAGTTCTGCAGAGGGGTTTCTGGAGTGAGGACGTGACCTTGTAACTTAGGTCCATCAGGGAACCGGAGGTATCCTTGAAGGGTCCTGACCCTACTGCTCACCTTGAGACATGCTTGGAAAAGTCCAGAGACTAGACGGACATCCAGAGCAAGAGTACCTCGAGAGGGGCCTAAGGAAGTTGAGAGACTGCAAACCATCCGAGGCAGGGAGAGGACCATGGGTAGCTGTGGAGAGAAGGACCGGGTGGAAGCAGAGGCATAGGCCAGACAGCTAGGCGATTAGGTCCCAGTCAGCAGGATAGGCAAGATGGTGTACCCCAAGAAACAATGGCAGCATAACTAGACAAGAGTGGCCACGTCTGTCGTGAAGTTGGAAGAAGTAATAAACCATTTACAGTTATTTTGCCCAGTCCTCATCAGTGTCCTGGGTCTATCTACTACATCTAAAATGGTGACCGGCTGTGGGGTGGTGGACGCTGCCCCGAAGAGTTCAGTAAGTGTCGCATCCTCCAGCCTAAGCGGTTTACAAGCACTGGCTCTCTCTGGCGAAGGGTTGCGGAGCCCTCATGGCCCGGCGTCTGCACATTTCTTCACTGTACCTGCACCTGTAATTCAGTGTGACACTGGAGCTGCTCCTTGCTGCTTCCTCTCCCTTCTGGGATGTGACATCACACATAATGGGGTGTGGCGGGGGCATGGTTTGCTCCATGCTGTTGGTAACAGCCAGCCCCCTGAAAATAACTGTTGTTCTTCACAGGTTCTGGTACTGTGCCGCTTAGGTAAAAAACACACATGATCTGCCGTAAACTAAAAGTGTTTTCTGAACCTATTGGATGAAGTTTGCTTTAAAAAAAGACTTAAAATACCTGCATTTTACTCATCATCTCTGGGTCCATCACTGTTCCCTCTGCCTCTTATTGTCTACAGAGCTCTCCGATTGGCTGCAGCGCTGTCGACGTAACGTCAGCACTGTAGACAATAACGGACAGCAGTGATGGTAGAGACTCAGAACTGAACATGGGGAGGGTAAGTAAACCAAAGTTTGGTTTTTAAGGTTTTCTGAAACCGTAAGACTTCTCGAATATAGTTTTGCAATTAAGTTGGTGGCCTTGCATTTTTTAATAGTGAAATAGACTTTTATTTTTCTCCTGCTACATTGCAAAACTTTGGCTAATCGATGTTAAAAAAGATGCTGATTTGCCACCACAATATGAGAACTGTCACGTGTATAAGGACAGGCTCAGGGTTAGCGTTCCCAATTACTATCTGAGACCATGCAAAGTTAAACATTGTTTTTTCATTTCGGCATTTTTTGGGTTAATCCCTTCCCTTGTGCAGCAGACTGGCTCAGATGTCGTCAGTTGAGCACTTTCGGTCTGTATTTAATCCCTCTGCTTCCTGGATAGGTTGCTGGTTATTCTATTCAGTTAGCAGCTAGCCCAGGAACAGAGAGGACGTGTTCTTACTGCTGCTATCTGCTGTGATTGTTGTAAGTGGTTTCTACTACCTCCTTTTCTTTGTAACCTTACCCATACACCTTAGGTTTTAGGTGTATATGAGTTTTTGTTTACCCCAATAATCATTCCTTGGTGGGTTCTTGGGAAATCTGTCCCGGTCTGCTCCCTGGCTGATGGGGACGTAGTCATCAGGTCCAGGACAGGAGACCGGGTCACGTTGGAGGCTCGACCCTGACTACCTATAAGTCTACTGTTGGGATAAGGGACAGCACAGGGACCCAAGTCCTAGAGTTAACCGAGGAGTCCTTGTACCACCTTTATCCCTTCATTACAAGAACTCAGCCGAACCTATTCTTTACCTTCTACTTTTCAACCCAAAGTCTTCACTCCTAAATAATCCCAGTTTGCCATAGCTTTCTACTAACCCAGTAATGAATGTTCATAGCATCCAGAGACAATAGAATATTTTGGAAACTTTTCCAATACGAGGAAACAATTTCCAATGGCGTCTCACTAAGAAGTCAATAAATATAGTGCACCCAGTCACTGCATTGCTTCTTTCGTTGCCTCCTTTAGATCTGTGCAGACAATCAGCTTTCTCCAGGCTGAGATGTCATGTTCTACACGGCCTTGAGACATCTCGCGTTTTAGCGAGATGTACAACTTAAAGGAAAAACATGAAATCCATGTGAACGCTTTGGAGCTGTCAGCTTCAATTTGTGATGACAGCCCCAGACGCAGCCATGTTGCCACGTTATTGAGCAGTTTTGACTGTGTCAGGGAGCTCGCTCGAATTAGTCTGTAACGCTGAGCTCTTTGAGAAATCCACTTGACAAGCACAGCCAGTCTGGGATCAAATTCTTCAGCCGTCCAGACCAGGATGTCTTTACCGAGGGAGAGAATGTGACTTCTAATAAAACACATATTTCTCAGTGGGTGGATCAATGTGCCCGGCAAAACCAAAGAAGACAAGGTCTTTTGTAGTTGTGACTTCAAGGCTTTACGAGTCATCTGAAGCCAAAGCAAACATAGGTACGATAAAAAACAAAAACCTATGCAATAATTTATAGCACCTCTGGATTTCATGAGAGGATCCGTTCAATGATGTTCTTGCCACAGGGAACATATTGTATGAACCCATTGTTTAGAATAAGGTGAGGACCAACGTATGGATGTTACGCGCCAAAAGGAAAGTTTAGACTAGAAGAAGGTTCCATTTTACTAAATTACAATCCTATGTAATGAAAACATGAGCGTGGAGTATCAAATCCACGTGATACTTAATGGATTAATATTACAACATCCCCATAAGGGTGAGAACATTTCTAAAGCCACCTTGCCTAGCAAAATATTTTTGGAATGTCACTTGGTAGGATACTCAAAACTAATTGACTGTCACGGCGGCGTAAGGCTCTGTTCACATTGCAGATTCTGACACTCCATCCGATGGTTACTCTGGTGTCTCTAATCAACACAGGCAGATCCAGGTGTTGACCTGCTGTCTGCTCATTCATAGACAGGCTAGCAAGAGTTAACTTCTGCTAGCCTGTTCTTTAGTCTTCTTTGATCACATGTTGTAATAAAGCCAATCACTTCTGCTCCTCTAATTTTTAGGCTGGAGGAAATCTACCTACGCCAACTATAGTTTATGCTGTGTTGGTCTGTGAGTTGTGGTGTCCCAGACTTGCTGGAGAGAGAGATACTTTATGCTTGGTGTTATTGTGGAGTTTATCTGTCGTCTTGTTGTTTCCACCCTGCTCTTGTTTTCCTCCTCATCTCTTGTTGTCTTATACCTGTGTGTGTGCGTGCTGTGTGACATAGTTTTGGTTTTCCCTGTTTGTCTATTTCTGTCAGTAAAATCAGGGCTGGACAGATACAGGGCCAGGAAGGCGACTCAGACATCCCCACCACTAGGGGTATCGCTGAGAATAGAGATAGCATAGGGCCCCTTAGTCTGAGGATCAGCTTAGGGGCCTCGATTTCCCACTATCCCCATAGTCGCTCGTGACGGATACGGTTCAGTATAGCTCAAAAAGTTGACTAGTTCAGGCAAAATCAAAAATGTATGTCTATCAGAGGAGGTGCAAATTGATTCACATGTTCCAATCCACATCAGTAATTTGTGGCAGCTACCTAATGGCATTTGATACTCTGCTTTTGACTAGCCAGCCTGATGTGACATCACAAGCGCTTCTTACTGCAATAAGATGTTATGCCAGGCCAGCTAATGAAAAGAAGAGCCGGAGATACGTGGAGGAAGGAGACAGTTCTCAGGGCTACCACCATAGATTACTGACGGGGCCTATGGACCAAGTCCTGTGAATCAAACCGCCCTAACAGTACTGTCTATTAAAAATATTTCCATTTTGTTAAGGCCCACATGGTAACATAATGTTGCATAGCCACATCACAAGGAACGATAATGAAAAAAGTTGGTTTGGGACCCACAAGTGGCACCACCCAAAAGTCAGTAGATCAAAAGTATGACTCCTGTTTTTTCTTTTATGTAACCATGGATAGGAGCCAGTTACCCTGTGGAAAGTAAAAACCTATCAGTGGTCACCTTCTACTGTTTCCAGCACTGTTTCCCTCTCCGCTAACTTTTGTCCACAGCTCTGACTGGCCGGACGTCACTGCTAATGTGGCGCCCTGGACAAGCCAGGTCGTCACAGGTACTGCAACAACACACCCCACACCCCGGTTAGGCACATCAGTCACACACAAATCCTTGTTGCCTCCCTCCAGGGGCTGATGTCCACACCAGGTGGGGTGGAGCCAGGCGGTTGGCCCCACCCACTGAGGTGTTCACAGTCCTGGAGGCGGGAAAAGGAAGGAGTGCAGTTAGGGAGAGTGAAGGAGTAAGTGGCAAGTGAGGAGCAGTCTGACCGTGTCCGGGTACGTGGCCCGGGCACATACAGCAAGGTTGGCAGACGGTGGTGGCCGTCTGCAGGAGAGGCCGATCGACGCGGAACCGTAGGACCGGGGTCGGGTGTTGGCCCGCCGGTACCGAACCGGCGAGCGAAGAGAAGCCAGCACCATTTGGCAGGGCCTACGGACCCCGACCAGGCTTGGAGTCGCCGTTAAACTGGTCAAATGCGTTAGCGACGGGAACCTCCGGGGTTTCCCAGCAGCAAAGACCCGATTGAAGGCAACCGTCCAAACCGTGAAGGGAAATATAGTCACCGCCAAGGCTACAATTCCCAGGGCCAGAGCCTGCGGGCAAAAGGAGCTCCTCCGGCGCCTATCCAAGCTGGGGAGCGGGTTACCGGTGGGAAGCCATCGGGGCCGAAAACACACTACAGGTGCAGGGAAAGGCAGCCACCGCCAACCTACCGGGAGTGACCACTGCAGCCGGCTGCGGGACCCGTCCATCCAGCCGTTTGTTTTACCAGAGACTCCGTATACATTATTGGCTGAGTGAGTACCACCGTGCCGTCTGGCACCGCGCTGCCCCCACGACCCTGCACCCCACCAAACCCTGCCATCCACATTCCAGTCACCTCACCGGGCCCTGGGACCACCCAGACCCCCTACCTACGGAGGGGAGAGAAAACATCTCGGCTGCTCCCTGTCATCGCTCCAGGGATCCCCGTCCAGAGCAGCGGTGGTGCCCCAACCTCACCACAAACCGTGGGTGGCGTCACGGACCGACTTCCAAAACCCCAAAAACTAGCCCCTTTCACTCACGGGCGGGGAGCGCCGCTCGAGTCCCCGGATCCGGCCCACCGCTCGAGCCACCGAGCAGCAAGCAGCAGGCAGCGGCAGCACCGGACCCGAGCGTGGTGAGCGCAGTGCCCCCCTCCCCGCCCGCGACACCAATGGTAGATATGTCTTTGAGGCTAGGGTCACAAGGCCGTAAAAATCATACTGATGGATAGCACTCGTCCCCATCTTATTCTATGGGGCCATGCACATGTCCGATTATTTCCTCAGACCGAGTCAGTCCCAGGCAAAAATTGCAACCTGCCTGATTTGACTCAGTTTCTCAGATGGCAGTAGGCCATTCATGTCTATGGGTCCATGGAAAAAGATCAGACCAAACGCAGATAACAGAACGGAGAAGCTGGGGATTTAGTGGGGAGGGGGTATTCTCCACATCCGAAAAAAATGAATCCCACTCTGATCAAAATTTGATTAGTGTGATTAGCAAAATTGGACCAATTTCTCAGAAGAGACAACAGAAGACGGTGACCAGTGAGTAATATACTATATACAGGGAGCATATGTTTCTGATTACTATCTGGTCTTAAAATTAAACATAAAAAAACTGAAGGGGTACTTTAAAAAATTATTATATTTAGTGGCACTAGGACATTATGTCAGTGAGATACAAGCCGCCGTTCCCTGCACCTGGTTGTTTTGCCCAGAAGCGGCTGACACAAGCCGCTTCTGGGCAATTCCTCTGCTTTATCAGGGAGAGTTCATGCCCGGAGTGGTGCCAGTCGGATTTTTTGGCTAAGTCGTGGTAAGCGCCTGTCTACTGGTTAGTTAGTTACTGTTCTTGGTTCTCGACCCCGGACTGACTCCTGACTTGCCACTGTCTACTCCCCTCTGACTTCTCCATTCCCATCTGGCTCCTGACTCCGGTCTGTTGCCTGCCCTTGTGTTTATACTCACTCTCCTGGTAACCCGGCCTCCGGCTTGTCTGACTACCTCTCTCCTGCCTGCTCCCTGTGTCTCCTTGTGACCTCTCAGTTGCGACCCTGGCCTTCCTGACCTCAGCTTCTAGGTATCCCCAGTGCCACCTAGTGTAATGCCTGATTTCTGCATCTCTCACTCCTCTGTGAGAGGGACATTATAGCAGTATAGCCTAAGTGTTAAACGGATTGTCACGTCAAGGAAAAGCTTTTACAAACCGAAAATGGCTCCATAATCAGCTGATCATGGTCTGTCTTTAGAAAACCTCAGTAATCAACTCTTAAACGGGTTGTCCACTACTAGGACAACCTATTCTGATTCTAAGTTTCCTCCTGGTAAAATAGTAAAACCTACAGTACAGACCAAACGTTTGGACACACCTTCTCATTCAAAGAGTTTTCTTTATTTTCCTGACTTGGAAAAGTGTAGATTCACATTGAATGCATCAAAACTATGAATTAACACATGTGGAATGAAATACTTAACAAAAAAGGGTGAAACAACTGAAAATATGTCTTATATTCTAGGTTCTTCAAAGTAGCCACCTTTTGCTTTGATTAGTGCTTTGCACACTCTTGGCATTCTCTTGATGAGCTGCAAGAGGTAGTCACCAGAAATGGTCTTCCAACAGTCTTGAAGGAGTTTCCAGAGATGCTTAGCCCTTGTTGGCCCTCTTGCCTTCACTCACCCCAAACCATCTCAATTCGGTTCAGGTCTGGTGACTGTGGAGGCCAGGTCATCTGGCGTAGCACCCCATCACTCTCCTTCTTAGTCAAATTTCCCCTACACAGCCTGGAGGTGTGTTTGGGGTCAATGTCCTGTTGAAAAATAAATGATGGTCCAACTAAACGCAAACCGGATGGAATAGCACGCCGCTGCAAGATGCTGTGGTAGCAATGCTGGTTCAGTATGCTTTCAATTTTGAATAAATCCCCAACAGTGTCACCAGCAAAGCACCCCCACACCATTACACCTCCTCCATGCTTCGCGGTGTGAACCAGGCATGTAGAGTCCATCCGTTCACCTTTTCTGCGTCACACAAAGACACAGTGGTTGGATCCAAAGATCTCAAATTTGGACTCATCAGACCAAAGCACAGATTTCCACTGGTCTAATGTCCATTCCTTGTGTTCTTTAGCCCAAACAAGTCTCTGCTGCTTGTTGCCTGTCCTTAGCAGTGGTTTCCTTGCAGCTATTTTACCATGAAGGCCTGCTGCACAAAGTCTCCTCGTAACAGTTGTTCTAGAGATGTGTCTGCTGCTAGAACTCTGTGTGACAATGACCTGGTCTCTAATCTGAGCTGCTGTTAACTTGCGATTTCTGAGGCTGGTGACTCGGATAAACTTATCCTCCGCAGCAGAGGTGACTCTTGGTCTTCATTTCCTGGGGCGGTCCTCATGTGAGCCAGTTTCTTTGTAGCGTTTGATGGTTTTTGCCACTGCACTTGGGGACACTTTCAAAGTTTTCCCAATTTTTCGGACTGACTGACCTTCATTTCTTAAAGTAATGATGGCCACTCATTTTTCTTTACTTAGCTGCTTTTTTCCTGCCATAATACAAATTCTAACAGTCTATTCAGTAGGAATATCAGCTGTGTATCCACCAGACTTCTGCACAACACAACTGATGGTCCCAATCCCATTTATAAGTCAAGAAATCCCACTTATTAAACCTGACAGGGCACACCTGTGAAGTGAAAACCATTTCCGGTGACCACCTCTTGAAGCTCACCAAGAGAATGCCAAGAGTGTTGCAAAGCAGTAATCAAAGCAAAAGGTGGCAACTTTGAAGAACCTAGAATATAAGACATATTTTCAGTTGTTTCACACTTTTTTAAGTATTTCATTCCACATGTGTTAATTCATAGTTTTGATGCCTTCAATGTGAATGTACAATTTTCAGAGTCAGGAAAATAAAGAAAACTCTTTGAATGAGAAGGTGTGTCCAAACTTTTGGTCTGTACTGTATACTCACCTCTCATACTAGCACCATTTCAGAGGTGTCCGGGCTTGCGGTGCCAAGTCTCTCGTGGGGTTGTGACACCATGCGAGACCAATTTCCAATTTGTGCCAGCTTTTGTCTCCCTGCCATCAAACTGAATGAATTACTCATCAGGAAGTCAGTGCTGCATCTACGTTCACTTCCTGTTGATTATTCGTTTGGTCTGAAGGCAGGGAGAATGAAGCCAGCGCAGATTGGAAGTAGAGCTGTCATGTGTTTACTTCCTTCCCTTTTCTTTATTCCTCTGTACAAATATTGCCTCTCCTTTGTGTTTGAGTGCAGTGTGTATGAGTTTTCATTTTCCCTTGTCCGTGTAGTTCTTGTGGGATTTTATTATTGTTTTTTCTGGTCGCCTCAAGGGTGTGGGAGAGGGGGAGTAAGATCAGGATTCAGACAGGAGTTAGGGTCACGCTGAGGGTTCGAACCTGGTTACCATCAAACCTACCTCCGAGATAAGGGACAGCACGGGGTCTTGAGTCTGAGAGCCAGACTTGGATAACTTGTCCTGTCATTACATATCATGTGTGAAGTAGGGGACAACCCCTTTAATGGTGAGAGAAGCTGTAGCTGAGATTTAGCATTACATATCAATCATTCAAATAAATTGCCCGACAATGTAATACAAGGACCATTTAGCTATAAAAGCGTGAAGGCCCTAATTCTGTAGGACACATAGAAAAGGTTTGTCGATATTAAAATATGACTAATACGACTTGGATAATGCCTCTCAGACCTGAGCCGCTATAAACAACTGAATATTATACTGTATACCCCATTAGGACATCTATATCTAATGGGGTCAATCACAAAGGCACGATTTCCATTTATTCTCACTTTTTGTTGAAATGTCCAGTTCAAACCAAAAGGGTCAAGTATAGATAATTTTGTTTTATCCCAATTCTTGTCTTTTGAAGAAAAAAAATACTCCTATAATGACAAGAAAACATAAAAAACATTAAAAAAAATATGGAAACATAATTAAATCTCTGGTAGACAACCCAAATTCTATCACCATTTTGGAACGTTTCTAAAAAGTCTTCCTCGCGCGCTACCTCAGTTCCCACCATCAATAAATAGGTATTTCATTGTTGAGCAGCTCCGATCTGTCTGTGTGATACCACAAAGTTAAAACTCAATGATATTTATACAATAAAACATGGCCGTGTGGTGAAAAAAGAAACGTGTTAAAGGATTTCGTTACATAAAGTCTCGGGTTAAAAGGCTTTTTGGTTCCCTCAGTCATTGTGGACAGTAACCACAGTTCAACCACGATCGAAATGTGCTCATTCGGATTGGGTAGGAGGTTGTAAAATAATAGAGGTCTTCTCCGTCAATCAGATCAGAGGGTCAAAGTAGATGTACATTAGGGGGGAAAAGGTGTTCGATAGAACAATGCTCTCAGCCGTTCGGGGATGTGGAGACATGGCCGGTCTCCCGGCACAAGCTGATTGTATAATTACTTCTGAAAAGCTCAACAATGGACGAAGAAGTACAATATCCTAATGCACAGGATCTGATATCTCAGCACAATGGATATTAGAGAGCTAGGTAATAATTCCAAGCAGTTAGGAAGGCAAAAACCACAGTCTTCAGAACAAAAAAACCACATAACAGGGAATGGAATGCCGAGAGGAGGCCGCGTAATTATTTGTGATAGATAACTGTATTAAAAAATCAGATATAAAGGATGGCGAGGCATTACAATGCTGGCACGCGATAAAACACCAGCATTGTATAGCTAAGGAGATCTGAGTGACTGTCTTAAAAAAATAGAAAAAAAACTGGCTGGAAAGTAAATGGCTGCGGCCGGTGTAAATGGAAATCTGTTATTGCTCGGAATATGAAGACGACTCGTATCGCAAGGAGACAAACACCAATCACAATATAAATAATGGAGAAGGAATACTTCGAGAAAAGTTTGTAGAAAAACTGAACGGATGCCAGGTTTCTCGTAAAGTACTCATGAAAATGTATTTTGTCTCCCTTGATCCATTTACGATGCAACGAGTGGTGGCTTCTTAAGTGTCTCGGCTTGAAAAATGGATCCCACTTTTCTTTTTTTTTCTAAAAGGCTCATTAAGTGGCTTTTTTTTGTATATTTGTGCAGTTAATGTTTGTAGGTCCAAAGTTATGGTGATTTTGCCTGTGCCGACTATCACTGTTTGCAGCTGCTACATCGCAGCGTAGGGCAAGTGAATGGGGGTCTCATTGTGACCAGCAAAGTACCATGACCGCGGCAAGCGAGTCTCATTAAATCCAGCTGGGTCAGAGTTTTTGCAACTTGCTTGTCTCAGTAGTGGGTTGCAATGTGACACGATTTACCTCTTATATACTGCATTGTATACAATGATGTTTGTGTCATGGAGTGACAAATGGAATTTTGCCAGGTACCAAAAAAAACCCAACAGGTTCTGCAACACATAGTGGCCACAATACAATGGAGGGCATTTGCGCTAGGGAGAGGGAAGCGGGGTAACTGCTGTACTCTACACTCCCTGACATTCCTATACAGGTTTTTTCACCCCGTCGCCGATCACATGCCTAAGCACTTGCTTGCCCTAAACTCACCCTGGCTAGTGAGCAGGCTGACAAGAGCACTAGTCTCATCTTTGTAATAAAGAAACACAATGGTGGCAAGATAGACAGGGGAAATAGACACACAAAAAGGAAGAAATCACTTCCAAGCAGCCACAGTGCAGCTAACACCACAGCTCCAAATGACACAAAACTAAATCTTCTTCCAGAATAGACCGCATAGAAATTAGGATAGGATTTTGCAAGGTACGGAAAAAAAAACACAACAGGTGCTGCAACACACAGGGTACAAAGGGGCTACAATACAATGGAGCGCCCTGGCGCTAGGGAGAGGGGAGCAGAGTCTCTTAAACTCACCTGAGGCTGTACTCTGCACTCTTTGACATTCCCAGGTGCTGCAACACACAGTGGCCACAATGGAGGGCATTGGCGCTAGGGAGAGGGAAGCGGGGTAACTACCTGCAGCAGAGGGGAGCAGAGTCACCTCCTAAACTCACCTGAGGCTGTACTCTGCACTCTCTGACATTCCTTTACAGGTTCTTTCAGCCCGTCGCCGATCACGTGCTTAAGGCCTTGCTTGCCTTAAACTCACCCTGGCTAGTGAGGAGGCTGGCGAGAGCACTAGTCTCACCTCTGTAATAAAGAAACACAAAAGGTAGGAAAACAAACAGGGGAACCAAATACAAAAAGGAAAAACACACAGCTATTATGCAGCTAACACCGCTGCAAATGACACCAAACTATATCTTCTTCCAAAGTTGACAGCATAAGAATTAGGATTCAGATTCTATCACCGGCGTCAGATGATAAGACATGTGACTTTATATAGCGAAGGGGAGTGGTAACAAAAGAGCTGCACCTAGGATTAAAGCTATAGACAGCAGCCAGACAGGAAAGACTGCTTAACCCTTACAGCACTACAATGAAGTAGATGTCATTCAATTACCAGTTGTGGATCTGCAAACCCTATGGCATTGTGATGTTCTGATTCCAGACTCACCCTAGATCCCCCCTGGGTCGGACACACTCATAACACTTTGGCTGCATGACATAGTGTATTATCATGGCCAAAATCGCCATGTAGCCCCAGACTAATGATCTTTTGGAAGCAAAGGACTTTCCATGTTTAGAAAACTTGCCTTTGAACACTACCTGATCAGTTTTAAATTCAGAAGATGCTTAAGGAAATGGTGAAGTTTTTGTTTTTTTCCCTGATGATGCCATTATGGTGAAACATATCAGGAAAGCAATCTGTTGTCAATATTTTACTATTATGAACAGAGCTCATCACTTCCCTGACAGGTTTCATCCTATCGGCATCATCAGGGGACTGACGCCATAAGTGATACCCACAATGCCCTGATGATGCCTGTACGGCGAAACATTTCAGGGAGACTATGAGCTTTTAAATAGCTAGTGTGAATGTTTGTAAAATTGGATATAATTTGTGTATTTTCCTATTATGGGCTGCAGTAATTTAGGGTGAACAAACAGGATCCCAAATCTCACATCAACGTACAGATCAGATCCATCTTGATCCAAAATACAGTGCCTTGCGAAAGTATTTGGCCCCTTGAACTTTTCAATGTTTTCCCACATTTCAGGCTTCAAACATAAAGATAAAAATGTTAATGTTCTGGTGAAGAATCAGCAACAAGAGGGACACAATTGTGAAGTTGAACGGAATTTATTGCTTATTTTAAACTTTTATAAAAAATAATAAACTGAAAATTGGGGCGTGCAATATTATTCGTCCCTTTTACGTTAATACTTTGTAGCGCCCCCTTTTGCTGCGATTACAGCACAGTCGCTTGGGGTATGTGTCTATCAGTTTTGCACATGGAGAGACTGAAATTCTCGCCCATTCTTCCTTTGTAAACAGCTGGAGTTGAGTGAGGTTGGATGGAGGCGTTTGTGAACAGCAGTTTTCAGTTCTTTCCACAGATTCTCAATTGGATTCAGGTCTGGACTGTGACTTGGCCATTCTAACACCTGGATACGTTTATTTGTGAACCATTCCATTGTAGATTTTGCTTTATGTTTTGAATCATTGTCTTGTTGAAAGACAAATCTCCGTCCCCGTCTCAGGTCTTTTGCAGACTCCAACAGATTTTCTTCAAGAATGGTCCTGTATTTGGCTCCATCCATCTTCACATCAATTTTAACCATCTTCCCTGTCCCTGCTGAAGAAAAGCAGGCCCAAACCATTATGTTGCCACCACCATGTTTGACAGTGGGGATGGTGTGTTCAGGGTGATGAGTTGTGTTGCTTTTACGCCAAACATATCGTTTGGCATTGTGCCTAAATAGTTAGATTTTGGTTTCTTCTGACCAGAGCACCTTCTTCCACATGTTTGGTGTCTCCCAGGTGGCTTGTGGCAAACTTTAAATAACACTTTTTATGGATATCTTTGAGAAATGGCTTTCTTCTTGCCACTCTTCCATAAAGGCCAGATTTGTGCAGTGTACGACTGATTGTTTTCCTATGGACAGACTCTCCCCTCTCAGCTGTAGATCTCTGCAGGTCATCCAGAGTGATCATGGGCCTCTTGGCTGCATCTCTGATCAGTCTTCTCCTTGAGATGAAAGTTTGGATGGACAGCCGGGTCTTGGTAGGTTTGCAGTGGTATGATACTCCTTCCATTTCAATATGATCGCTTGCACAGGGCTGCTTGGGATGTTTAAAGTTTTGGAAATCTTTTTTTAACCAAAGCCGGCTTTAAACTTCTCCACAACAGTATCACAGACCTGCCTGTTGTGTTCCTTGGTCTTCATGATGCTATCTGCGCTTTAAACAGAACACTGACTATCACAGAGCAGGGGCATTTACACAGAGACTTGATTACACACAGGGGATTATATTTATTATCATCAGTCATTTAGGACAACATTGGATCATTCAGAGATCCTCAATGAACTTCTGGAGTGAGTTTGCTGCACTGAAAGTAAAGGGGATGAATAATATTGCACGCCCTACTTTTCAGTTTATTTTTTACAAATGTTTAAAAAAAGCAATAAGTTGCATTCACCTTCACAATTGTGTCCTAGTTGTTGTTGATTCTTCACCATAAATTAAATTTTTTATCTTGATGTTTGAAGCCTGAAATGTGGGAAAAGGTTGAAAAATTGAAGGGAGCCGAATACTTTCGCAAGGCACTGTACATATATTTGAACAATCTTAATCATTATGTTCCCCTGATATTTTTTTTTTTTTCTAAAAACCATCCTCGGAGATAGAGAAGTGATTAATTAAACTAACTACTTATTGTTCTAGATACTTCTGTTAAACTGTGGAAAAATTGGGTTTTTGTTGGCATACGGAGTGAAAACCAACACCCATCAAATTCCTTTCCGAAATTAAAGAAATCTTACACCGATGATACTTTTACACCCACACATCGCGCGCTGCTTGCCAATGCAATCAAACTGCAGGGAATTAATTACATCTGCTCATCTGCTGCTCCACATTTAGGACACAAAAGAACAAGAACCTATTGAAGGACCAGAATCCGACAGACGATAGAAGGAGACAACAAACCAGGAAAAGTAAACAAATAACCCTACTATGTGGAGCTATGAAATTATTTATTTTACTTGCTTATATAGCACCATTATATTCCACAGTACTGTCATCACTGTCCCCATTGGGGCTCACAATCTAAATTCCTTACCACTATGTCTTTGGAGTGTGGGAAGAAACTGGAGAATCGTGAGGAAACCCACGCGGGTGTGTCGCCCCTGCATGAGCAGCCAGGCTGCTCAGATCCGGGTCCGCAGTGGCTCGAGAGGGCTCTGGACCCGGGGGTCGTGCGGCTCCTCAAACCAAGGAGGTTTATGTACAAGGGCTGGTGTGGAAAGTTTGTGACGCCACCCGTGGTGCGTGGCAAGATGGAGTACTACAGCTGCGATTGGGAGTACCCGGTGGCGATGGTGTGGGGAGCTAGGTGTTTAACCCCTCCATGGGTAGGGGGGATGCCCCGCGACTCGGTGAAGGTGACGGGGAGGTGCCGTTGGGACAGTAAGGGGTCACTTGCGTACTCACTCAGTCAAATAACGCTGACACCAACAATTGTAGTATACCAAAGTTCTGGACACCGCTGCCGCTGAGAGGGAGCACACCTGGATCCCGTGCCCGTTAGTGTTGCCTGTTGGCCTGTGACCCTTTCCCATGGCACCTTGTCTTCTAGTTGGTCCCTTTAGCCTGAAACTAATCGGGTCGCGCTGCCCAGTATGGCTAACTGGGTGAGCTTGCTCTCAGGGTTCACGCCTGGGATTTTATGGACCATGTAGTGGGAAAGTCCTATCCCCCTCGTTGCGCTAGTACCCCGATTTTGGAGCAGGTGGACAACTGATCTTGAAGGCTCCGTCCTCGTCGGGTGAATTGTCAGGACACCTGAAGCTTCTCCCTGACCTAGGGTCCACGTACCCCGTCGTGCTCTTGTCCCTGCCCGGTGATGGCATAAGGCCACCGGCTGTCCTCCTCGATAGTCCGTGCCCCTTGTCACGATCCCCTACGACCGGGGTCCAGCTCCTACCAGGCCCAGACCAACGTCTGCCACCTAGTAGTTCACGGAGCCCAGCTCCTGACCTCTCCTCTTGAGTGTCACTGCTCAACTCCACTGTCTCCTAACACTCTTGACCACCCCTTTACCAACCCCCCAAGTGGGCGACCCTATTCCACTCAGGCCGTCCACTGGTGTGTCTGGTGGGTGTGGTGCAGAGTGTTCCTAGGATTTTGATTAGCCTGTTCTTGGCAACACCAAAGGTCAGGGACCCGTAACCAAGGAGTAGATGGATATTGCACAGGAGGGCAGATTACACAATACCCTGTGACGACCTGATAGGCCAGGGCGTCACACAAACACAGGGAGAACATACAAACTCCTTACAGATGTTGTCTTTGGTGAGATTGGAACCCAGGACCCCAGCGCTGCAAAGCAATAGTGCTAACCATCGTGCTGCCCTTAAAAGAAGTAACCATTAGACTAACCATTATTCTGTAAACATTAGTATATGACTAGTACATAAGCTTAATGAGATCTACTAGAAGTGTCCTATAAAAGACCCCTTCTCTGGAGTACCCAATATAGGTAAAGGTTTCATAAAAAAAATCCTCCTTGGTAGACAGATGAGGCAACACCTGTTAGAGGGCTTTCTAAACTTAGAAGGGGATGTCCAGTTACAAAAGTGATCACCTAGCCACAGAATAAGTGATAACTTGCTGATAGGTCCTGGTCCCGGCGGTTGGACCTTCACCTATCGGCAGAAAGGGGAGGGTTTTAGAATGCTGCTCAATGTGTGCTTCATTCCCGATGGCACTGCCGAGCACAGTACTTCCCTTTTTTTGGTTGCACCTTAGAAAATGAATGGAGATGGGAGTCCAACCTATTTTGTAATGTCCTTAAAGGGAACCTGTCACCAGATTTTTCCCTTATGAGCTGCAGCCACCACCAGTGAGCTCTTATATATGTGGCGACCCTGAGGCTTCAGTCGCCACAGAGGTACCGCACCTCACCCAGAGGTGTGGTATTCCATCTCGGGTAAGGAGGAGATCACAACCGGTTTACACAGAAGCATGACACAAAGCCTCACAAACACCTCGTCAGGCATGGCGGAGGGAGTGATTATACCGGAAGTAGGAACACAGTGTGAAGTGTGGAGGGAGAAAGAGGAACAGTAGAGGAGCTAAGCCCCGCAGCCTGGAGTGGGTACCAACAGAAAGAATCCTAGAGACCATGAGACCTAACCTTACGTGGCCTTGTTCCACACATAATCTACAGGTGGAAGGACTAGGTCGCACCACGGGGATTGTTCCCTAGACTGGAGGAGTATAACTCACAGGCTCCACTAGCAAAACCAACAGCTGGGGTGACTCCAAGCACTACAGCCACACACCGCACACGAATTCGCTGGAAGGTGACCCACAAGGACCAAGGGATAGAGCTTAATGCCACCCAACAGGGTTCAGTGAGCGAGGGCGCAAGACAGGAAGACGAAGAAAGCGCAGAGACGACCAGGAAAGAGTACACTTTAGAAAGGTGCACCGGACTCGATCTCCGAACTATCCAGGATTGGCTGGAGGCCACCACGGTGAATCCTGGCACTCCAAAAGTGGTCCCTGGCGTGTGTAACCGGCTACAGTGAGTAAACACCTTGAGACTGCATTCCTGGGTCGCTTCGTTATTCACCTGCGCCCGCCATCTTAGACTACTACTACCACCCCCATCCACCCTGGGGCCCAGCTCTACCTATGGAGAGCTGCACCATCTAAGCTGCGTCACTATCTGCCCCGGGGAGCCCCATCTCGTAGCGGCGGTGTGGCGCCCCTGGGGCTTCAGTCGCCACAGGGTACTGCATCTCATTTAAGGTACAGTATCGATCCGGAGTATGAGGAGATTGGTGTCTGGTATGTCTCACTTACACCTCACAGTTCTGAGAATGAGTCACCGGTTTACCTTGCATAACGCATACAGCAGGTGCTTTCCACTAACTAGGATAAAGGTGATCACCATAACAGCGGGACTTCCCCAGCTTGGTGATTCATCCGGAGGGAGGGGAGACCACTGGGAAAATACAGAACAGACAGGAAATCAGTTCAGAACAGTCTGGGACTGAGAAGAACACGGTCACCCAAAGAGCGTGCTTTAGAGCTTCAATGGGTAGAATCGCCAAGACCGGGGGCAGGCTGGAGACACCGGGAGGAAAGGAGCCCAGTATTGGTGGATTCTGTGGGACTGAGGAGTTTTACCAGTCGCTGTGGGGATACCGAGCCAGTTTCCACGGGGCCGGCGCTGTTCAGGGTGCAGAACCCTAGGGTGGTGAAATTCCACATTGCATCACTAGATTCTGCCGGACAGAGAGGTTCTATGCTTCTTCAATCACCTGTTACGTCACCGCCGGTATCTGCTCCAGCGACTTCTGCTCCAATCGCCAGGCGACGCCGTGTTCCTGCCGTGGATGGTGCTGGTGATGGGGGAGGAGTCGATGCCAGCGGTGGGTGCAGGCTCCGATCATCCACTGGGCTGGGTTAGCTTAGTACCTGCAGTACCGCTGGCTGACTGTGGGTGGCATGTGTCTTCCAGCTGAAGTTGCCAGCGTTCAGCTACAGCCAATGGGAAGACACCACACCCTTCTTATTCCCCCTCCTGTCACATGACCACTGCCAGAGATAGTTCTGATTTTCCTGGCTCCTGTTACGTCCTATTCTGTTTTGTGATTCCTGTGTGTTGACTTCTGCGTGCTTTCTGCCTACCCTCCTGCCTACTGTTTCTGTACCTCGCTGCCCGATCCGGATTTGACCTCTGCTACGATTGCTGATTACGTCCTTGACTGCCGATTCTGTCCCTGTTCCGCAATTCCTGGTTTGACCCTGCCTGACTACTACTTTCATCAGACTGCAGCCTTCCACAGGTAGTGATCTCCAGTTCCCTGTGTAATTCCAAATCCCTGTAGAGGGGTTAAAGGGTTTCAGGGTTCTGGGGGTCCTGCTTGGTGAGTGGCTTCCCTCTAGCCTCCCCATTACAGCCCATCTGAGTCTGTGGATCCAGGCAGGCGTTACATTACCCAAGTTTCCAGAGCCAAGTGGTATATAGGACTCCCAGGGCCTAGATCACGGTCAGACTCAAGGGGATCCACACTACTAGCATAGGGAAGAGTACTCTACCTAGTACAGGAGGGACCCAAAGTAGCTTCAAGCCAAAGAGACCCACACTACAGAGAGAAGAAAGGAAGGGCCCACAGACTGCTATACCTGACCTAATATCTGACCTGCCCGGGATCGACTGGAGCCCATCACGGCAAAGACCAGAACCTGGAGTGCGGCATTGAATCAGTAAGTAAAGACCTCGAACCCGCACCTATTGACTCTGACTCTGATTGCCGTCGCCCTGCGCTCCCGCGTTCCCAGGGATTGCCACCCCGCCATCCTCTCGGGGCCTGCTCTGCCATAACATCTGCTCCAGCGAGGAATTCTGCAGCGGCGGCTACTACTGGCCGCATACCACAGGTGGCGTCACGACAAACTTTCCCCATTACTCCGCTTCCCCCATCATTTAACTGTACGCCTCGTGGCAACGGAATTGGGCAAGGCCACCCCGTGACAACGCCTGACCCAACCCAAAATTGCTTAGCGGCGAGTAGACTGACCGCATGCCCCGTGGGGTGCTACAGCGGCACCTAAGTTGCTGCATACCACAGGTAGCGTCACAAATAAACTATCAGCATCCCCTTCATATTACCTGAACGACACCGCCGGGGTCATGGAGCCGGGCCACGCCACTGCGGCACCCCAAAAGCAGAACCACTGCCCGGTAACGAGTCATCCCACAGCCCCGGTGCGGACGTGTCATATACAGCATTCCAGAATACTGTATATAAGAGCCCAGGCTGAGCTGTAGAAATTAAAAAAGACCTTTATAATACTCACCTAGGAGGCGGTTGGATCCAATTGGTGTCGCTGCTCTCGGTCCGGGGCCTCTTCCATCTTGTGCAATCACCATCCTCCCTCGCAGCCCCATGTGAATGACACGTCCTGCGTCATCCACACAGAGGATATCATTACACTCCTGCGTATGCACACTTCTCTCTGACTGGCTGAGAGCAGATCAAAGTATTGTGCGCATGCGCGGATGGTCTTTGACCTTTCCTCGAACCTGCACATTACAGTATTTTGCTCTGTCCTCAGCAGGGCAGATTAAAGTCTGCATGTGCGTCATCCACACGGGTCTGGGAAGGAGGATGGCGACTGAACAAGATGGAGGAGGTACCGGACCGAGAGCAGTGGCACCCATCAGACAGGACCACAACATCAGAGAGGAACAGCGGACATAAGAGGATCATCACGCGAGAGGGAAGAAGGGAGAGAAGTAGGTGATCAAAAAACATTAACTCCCTTTCCTTTTTCACATACTTTAAAATAAAATTGTTCTAAAGCTTCTCTGCTTCCATGTCTCTTTCAACACACAAAATTAAATGAAGCCAAAAATTACCATAGCTGGTGTTATGATTGTGTAGCAACTCACAAGGGAAGTCTTCCTATGACTGATGCCAAGATGATCTGTCATTTGAGGGATTCCCAGTTTCCAATTGTGCTTTAAAGCAGGTATGGAGGGGTTTGGCTTCAAAAATAGACATGGGTATCAGTAAACACTTCTGGAGGTACTCAGGATTCTCCTGCCCAGCCACATCCAAACTCTAGCAACAAGTGCCATAACTAGAGTCGGACAGGCCCCAATGCAAAATTCGAACCTGGGCCCCCTTGCTATATGTTGGTCAGATGTATGAGCCCTTGTTGTATTCTAAATCCTATACATAAGTTTTGCCCCCCCCCCCTTCATTTTATTGCAATGTCTCTCATTACGGGCCACTTCCAGGTATATATGTCCCCCATCCTCAGCCCCTTCTAGACATATATGTCACCCGTCCTTGTATATATGTTTCCCATCCTGGGCCCCTTCCAGATATATATGTCCTTCGTTCTGGTATATTTGTCCCTCATTCTGGGCACCTTCCTGCTATATATGTCCCCCTTTTTGGTATATATGTCCCCAATCCTGGACCACTTCCTGGTATATATGTCCCCCATCCTTGGTCCCCTCCTGGTATATATGTCTCCCATTCCAGGCACATCCTGGAATGTTCTCCATCCTAGGAAGCTTCTTGGTATATATGTCTCCCATCCTGCACCCCTTCCAGGTATACATGTTCCCTATTGTGGTATATATGTCACCCATCCTGGGCCCCCTCCTGGTATATATGTCCCCCATCCCGGGCACTTTCCTGGTGTATATGTCCCTTATTCTGCCCCTGTTCTCTAATACATTAAAAAAAATCTTCTTCATCTTTCTCACTCCTACAATGTGTGGTGTCCTTTTCTATAGCTGGCAGCTGACAACGGTGTCCCTGCTATGGGCGACACATGACTTCACTACCATGCAAGACCAATGCCTGTGACGATCAGCTGCCGGCCTCTGATTGGTTGGAGGTGTGTATTGCAGTGCTGGAACCTAATGGGTCTTTGCTCCTCAATACATTTTAGCTGGATATGCATCATCAGACTTATATCCGGCTGAAAGAGCTACTGGTATCATCGGGCCCCCTCCAGCACAGATCCGGTCTCGGTTGCACCCTCTGCTACCGCAATGCTTACGCCTCTGCTGGCAACTACACTGCGTGCAGAATTATTAGGCAAATGAGTATTTTGATCACATGATAATTTTTATACATGTTGTCCTATTTCAAGCTGTATAGGATTGAGAGCCAACTACCAATTAGGTAAATCAGGTGATGTGCATCTCTGTAATGAGGAGGGGTGCGGTGTAATGACATCAACACCCTATATAAGGGGTGCTTAAGTATTAGGCAACTTCCTTTCCTTTGGCAAAATGTGTCAGAAGAGAGATTTGACGGGCTCTGAAAAGTCCAAAATTGTGAGATGTCTTGCAGAGGGATGCAGCAGTCTTGAAATTGCCAAACTTTTGAAGCGTGATCACCGAAAAATCAAGCATTTTATGGCAAATAGCTAACAGGCTCTCAAGCCACGTGTTGGGCAAAAAAGGCGCAAAATAACTGCCCATGAATTGAGGAAAATCAAGCGTGAAGCTGCCAAGATGCCATTTGCTACCAGTTTGGCCATATTTCAGAGCTGCAGCGTTACTGGAGTATCAAAAAGCACAAGGTGTGCCATACTCAGGGACATGGCCAAGGTAAGGAATGCTGAAAAACCACCACCTTTGAACAAGAAAGATAAGATACAACGTCAAGACTTGGTCAAGAAATATCTTAAGACTGATTTTTCAAAGGTTTTATGGACTGATGAAATGAGAGTGACTCTTGATGGGCCAGATGGATGGGCCAATGGCTGGATCAGTAAAGGGCAGAGAGCTCCACTCCGACTCAGACGCCAGCAAGGTGGAGGTGGGGTACTGGTATGGGCTGGTATCATCAAAGATGAACTTGTGGGACCTTTTCGGGTTGAGGATGGAGTGAAGCTCAACTCCCAGACCTACTGCCAGTTTCTGGAAGACTTCTTCAAGCAGTGGTACAGGAAGAAGTCGCTATCGTTCAAGAAAAACATGATTTTTATGTAGGACAATGCTCCATCTCATGGATCCAATTACTCCACAGCGTGGCTGGCCAGTAAAGGTCTAAAAGATGAAAATAATGACATGGCCCCCTTGTTCACCTGATCTGAACCCCATAGAGAACCTGTGGTCCCTCATAAAATGTAAGATCTACATGGAGGGAAAACAGTACACCTCTGGGAGCAGTGTCTGGAGGCTGTGGTGGCTGCTGCACACAATGTTGATCGTAAGCAGATCAAGCAACTGACAGAATCTATGGATGGTCGGCTGCTGAGTGTCATCATAAAGAAAGGTGGCTATATTGGTCACTAATTTTTTGGGTTTTGTTTTTGCATGTCAGAAATGTTTATTTCTAAATTTTGTGCAGTTATATTGGTTTACCTGGTGACAATAAACAAGTGAGATGGGAATATATTTGGTTTTTATTAAGTTACCTAATAATTCTGCACTGTAATAGTTACCTGCACAAACAGAAATCCTCCTAAGATAGCCAAATCTAAAAAAAACCCACTCCAATTTCTAAAAATATTAAGCTTTGATATTTATGAGTCTTTTGGGTTGATTGAGAACATAATTGTTGATCAATAATAAAAAAAAATCCTCTAAAATACAACTTGCCTAATAATTGTGCACACGGTGTATTGCCATATCGCAACCTCTACAGGGGTCCATTAGGTGCATTCATAATACGGACCCCATAATGTGCTGTATTATGTAAAATACTCTATGGTTTCATTGAAAATTCACTCTGCTGCGCCGAGCACTAATAAATCTGCAATGTAAATTCATAACCCCATTAATTCCTCTTTAATTTCATTAGCGGAGTGGACCCGGTATCCATCATCTTCCCTCTTTCTTATATGGACTGCACATAATCTAAAACATCGCGGCATGAATATGACGAATGAGACTCCATTAAAATGTAATCTTGGAAAATTGGTTCCAAGCCGTTTCCAATCATAAAGCAAAGCAACAATCAAAGGCCGCCAATTATTTAAGAATCCCTCGTACGTTGCCCCCTTTTCCACCGTCATGTAGCGGACCCTCTGTCCTGTAAGACAAGTAACCTGGCCTCAATATGTTGCATTTTAGTGCCGATGAGACATAACACTAAATCTCGGCACTATAAAGGAGCGGCGGTGTGTGTGATAGCAGGACACGTCTCCATCGCTCGCATGGCTTATTATAATTTACAGAGAGAGCTCGTTTCTATAGGACATGATTTATTTATTGGCTCGGCAAATGTAAGCGTTCCAGAGACCATTTGTTTTCCTGGCAAATCTTAAGTAAAATATATTATCTAAGATCTGAATCTAAATAACTGCGCTAATGCTCCTATGTGTTTGGGTATTAGGCCGCCTCATACACGCAGCACATTCCACCCCAATCACGGCTGTCACAGAAATCCCCTACAGAGGGGCTCAAATATTGGCCGAGCACTTACTGATGTAGCAGCATTTAACTGTTTCATCAGTGCAGGGTCATAAGGCTAGGGTCATGTGGCGCCCCAGGACCTGGTCGCCACAACAGCATTGCCCTCCCAAAGGGTTAATGCTGAGCCTGGAGGTAATGGGGAGGTCCATTGGCCAGCAAGTGTAACACCCAACACAGTTCTCCCTCCGGCCAGCAGGGGGAGCTCTGAACCTGGAATTCCAGGGAGTTTTCCTCAAGTCTGACCTGCGGGAGGAAGTAGTGTTCAGTCTGTAGGGAGAAGTGGAAGTGAACAGACGCAGAGTGAGCTGTCCTGTAGATCTGGGGCCTAGAGCTAGAGTAGCTTGGCCCAGAGAAGCAGGAGTAGCAGAGAGGCAGCGGAGAGAGACTCGGACATCGGAGTCTGTGGCCACCAGGGCTTAAAATACTCCCTGGTAGCCGAATCCGTAGGGCAGGAGAGCTGCAAGCACCTGGCCCATAAACATCCCGAAGGTACAGCTGCAGCATCAGGGCCCGGTGTGGACTCCAGCAGAGAAGCACCAGAGAGGGCCTGCGCAGCCTGCTACAGAGGGAAAGGGACGTACCATCAGTCCCAGCAGCAAAGAGGACCATTGCTGGATTCAGAGAAGCAGGGTCCTAACATCACAAGAAAAGCACAGGAGTAGGCCTC
Source organism: Anomaloglossus baeobatrachus (assembly GCF_048569485.1). Taxonomy (NCBI): domain Eukaryota; kingdom Metazoa; phylum Chordata; class Amphibia; order Anura; family Aromobatidae; genus Anomaloglossus; species Anomaloglossus baeobatrachus. The sequence goes on along the minus strand of NC_134354.1, from coordinate 38,887,326 downwards.
ATACTCAGCTGGCCAGAAAGATCACCCCAAGTACTTCCAGGCCGACCGGATCCCCATCACCACCTGTAACGGTCTCCCAGGACTGGACTGTTCCCAAAGTAAAAGAGGAAAAGGTAAAGAGACTGTTGTTTGTGCCTGGTTCTTTCATTGCCTGTCAGCCCCGCACCGTGTTAGCCACACAACCCCATAGACTTTTGTAGTGGGTGGGCCTACCCCCTACTAGTTCAGCATAGTTACCCGGCATTGTTATTATTAAAAATGTTGAATTTTATTACTGTATGTGATTTTAGTGTATTAGGGCACCCCCTAGTGGTCGGATGGGACGGCTGTTGCCACCGGGGAGGAGGAGTCGGCCGGATATCTAGGGAGAGATTGTGTGTGTGTGAGGAGAAGGATCCGGAACAGCAGACAGGGAACACCTGCAGCGGCAAGTGTGAGAGTGTGAGCGGAACACCAGGGGACACCGGAGATAAGGAGGTGGACGCAACCTCAGGGTCTATTCCGCTGGTGTGGGTCCAGTGTGTGCTTGACCGGAGAGTGGGAGCCCGGAGAAGAGGAGTATCTAGGGCATATCCCCACCAGAGGGCGCGTTTGGGCAGGTTGTCCCCCAGCTCCACCAAGATTGCCGGAATCTGCTGACCGGAGTATTTTTATGTGTGAATAAATGTCAGTTTTTATGCATCTCAACTTTTGCCTGAAGACTCTTTGTGCATCGGCCGATGAACATACTGACTGTAACGCCTGGTCCCACCAGACCCCGGGGGGGGAGCTCTCCCTCACATCTGCCCGGTCCCAGCATGGCTCCCACATGCATTCCTGCCCCCACTCCCAGGCAGAGAAGGCCTTCCACTTACCGGCCCCATGGCTCTGCAGACGCTGCTCCCACTCCTAGGCCTGCTGCAGTTTCCTCCTCACACAGAATTGCTGTAGGTGATTCTAGGCTGCGTGCGAGGCCACGCCCCCTTTCTTAAAGTGGCATGCCCCAAATCCTGGAAGTGATCTCAGAGGTCACCTGCTGCCTAATAGGTATTTAAGTTCACTTCCCCCGGCAGCAGGCGCCCGAGCAACGCCTCTATTAGTGCATTGCCAGTGTCCTAATCTGTTTCTGCTATTGTTTATGATCCGTACATTTGTTACCTGATTCTAATCCTGTGTCTCACCATAGTGCCATCTAGACCATACCGGCTGTGGACGTCACCACCTACTCCTACCGTGGACGTCACCGTGCCATACCTGCCGTGGACACTATCTGTACCGTTCCGGCTGTGGACGTCACCACCCATTCCTACCGTGGACGTCACCGTGCCATACCTGCCGTGGACACTATCCGTACCGTACCGGCTGTGGACGTCACCTGCTGTGAAACATCTCCGGTGCCACTTCCGTGTTCCGCCTGCCGCAGACATCGTACCCGAGCCACGCCTGGCCGTACAGAGACTCCTACCTCCGGTCCCTGGCTGCCGTGCATTTAGGCCTTCTGGGGAGGCGCCGCACAGTCCCTGTATAGGGGTTCGCTGCTGGCCGTCTTCTCAGGGGAGTCCGGTGCACGGTCCAGTGGGTCCACCTCCGGACGTTCGCCGCTCCTCGGTGAGCGTAACACTGACACACACTGTCCCAACGTTGATGTAGTGATGAAGCCAGGGATGTGCCTTGAATACAGAGCTGCCACGACTACACAGCCAGAGGCCTCCCTGACTAGTCACTTTATGTGGGGTAGTCGGCAGGATACGAGTCCCCTGCCGGGGACCCAAGAAACGGGAGATCAGGTCGTACCCGGAGCACAAGATCCAGACCATGATGCCAGATTTCCAGTCCCATGGTGGGAAGTGAACACAGTGCCCGTAGCGTTGGACCGGGTACAAGATGGCGGCAAGGAGGCCGTTATCTGTAAGGAAGAAGAAAAGGCGCGAAAAGTTGGCGCCAAAAGAAGAGCCTGGGGCTGGCCGGCGCCGAAGAAAAAGTACAGAGTACTCCGCCCAAAGAGGGGAGGCGCCAGCTCCAGGGCATTGAAGAAGAAGAAAAAGAAGTACCTCAGCGGAGGAGTCAAGATGATGCGTGAGGCTGGGGGTGGAGTCCGTTTAAGAGCGGGAAACGAAGGTCCGCCTCCACTCTTCCCAACCTCAGCATTGACATCACCGCCGCTACAAGTGAGATTGTCAGAGACAGCGATGGAAACCTTTGGACAACCTGAGGAGCTGGCTACCACGATGGCTTTAATCAGCCTAGGCCGGGGCCGACCCAGGTTCGCTCCTGCCGGTGAGGCAGCGTTGGTGGACCTTCCTATCGGACCGGGAGGTTCTACACGCCCGGATAAAGTCTCCTGGAAGACCTCCTGGGACGCACTGACCGGGAGAACCATCACGGAAGTGAAGGCGACTTATGCCACGCCACCAATGCCAAACCGCCCGGGAGTTGCAGTCTTCCCGTGGGAGGTTCCACAGCTTGATGTCGCCGCCCCGTCGCCTAGTCATGTACCGGAGCCGAGTGAAGTGGCTGCCCCGATACTGGAGAAAGATCACCGGGGCTTTATGTGGGACCCTGTCATTGTTCCGCCCACGGTACCGTATCCCAGAGCTCCGTCCCCGAAGCCTGACCCAGTTCAGGAACGCCTCCTGGCCGAGACCCTTGTCCGGGAGATGCTGTCCGGTCCTGGCGGTGAAGACCTGGCCCAGCAGTTTGTTACCGGAGTGGTTGTTAAGTTCAACCAACAGCAGGGGTATGGATTCATCCGAGAAGCAGAGACCGGGGATGACTATTTTTACAACAGAGTTCATCTAGACGTGGAAGGGCTGCCCAAGCGACTCCATACCCTGTGGCCGGGCGAGAGGGTTCAGTTCCTGCCGGACGCAGGTAGCCGCGGCCTGTTTGCCGTTTGTGTCTCTCGCATGCCAACCACCCGGGAAGCGGAGCAGTGGCAACAGGAGATTGACTGGGAGGAACAACAAGAGCGGCGCCGGAGCCATGCCAGACCGGTCCCGTCTGACCCCTCTCACCACCGGCGCATCACGGCTGCTGCTGCCCCGGAAACAGCGATTGAACCGACCCTTGACCCGGAGAGGATTCCATCCGTGGTAGCGGTAACACAAAATGTCACCAACAGGCCGGTCATCATGCTAGACGCGTCGCCATCCGCACCACCACCGTCCCGGGCCGAGACGCCATCACCCCCGCGAGGAGCTGCAGCAGCTGAGCCCGTGGAGCCGCCTTACGCTCCTGTGTCCTTTAGAAGAATCCGCCGCCAGCCGGGACAATCTTTGGGGGCCTACATCCAGGCTCAAGCGGAGGAATGGAAGCGGGCCTGGCCCCAAGAGTAAGTGCTTACTGCTCATCTGCTGTTTAAGTCCGGTGCTGTTAACCGGCAGAAGGTTTGTTCAAAGCTTTACGGGCCTGTTGCCCTTCAGCAAAGACCGGGAGCGCTGCTGAGCCTCCGGGCGCCCATCTAAGACCGGGAGCGCTGTTGAGCCTCCGGGCGCTACGTAGAGACCGGGAGCGCCGCTGAACTGGAGTCGTTGTTGTGGACTGGCCTAAAAGGTTTTATTGTCTTCATGTGTTTATAGTTTAGAGCCTTGCCGGGAGGCTCGGATTTTAAGAGGGGAGGCATGTAGTGGGTGGGCCTACCCCCTACTAGTTCAGCATAGTTACCCGGCATTGTTATTATTAAAAATGTTGAATTTTATTACTGTATGTGATTTTAGTGTATTAGGGCACCCCCTAGTGGTCGGGTGGGACGGCTGTTGCCACCGGGGAGGAGGAGTCGGCCGGATATCTAGGGAGAGATTGTGTGTGTGTGAGGAGAAGGATCCGGAACAGCAGACAGGGAACACCTGCAGCGGCAAGTGTGAGAGTGTGAGCGGAACACCAGGGGACACCGGAGATAAGGAGGTGGACGCAACCTCAGGGTCTATTCCGCTGGTGTGGGTCCAGTGTGTGCTTGACCGGAGAGTGGGAGCCCGGAGAAGAGGAGTATCTAGGGCATATCCCCACCAGAGGGCGCGTTTGGGCAGGTTGTCCCCCAGCTCCACCAAGATTGCCGGAATCTGCTGACCGGAGTATTTTTATGTGTGAATAAATGTCAGTTTTTATGCATCTCAACTTTTGCCTGAAGACTCTTTGTGCATCGGCCGATGAACATACTGACACACACTGTCCCAACGTTGATGTAGTGATGAAGCCAGGGATGTGCCTTGAATACAGAGCTGCCATGACTACACAGCCAGAGGCCTCCCTGACTAGTCACTTTACTTTCACAAGCACTAACAGTGTCCCCGGAGCTCCGTTCCACCTGTGGGGAGCAGTACTACCATTGCTGCCATAACATCACCCCGGAGGCCTTACACAGCAGCGGCGGCTTAATAGCCGCAGACCACAGGTGGCGTCACGAACACAAACTTTATTCATCAAGCCATATATTCTACTGACACCCACCAGGGCCACGGAGCCGGGCCCAGCCACCACTGACTACCACCGGACTAGTCCGGCCCGGCACCGGGTGTCCCATAGCCCTGGGGTGGGCGAGTCAGTCACACTGTGTGTAATGCTCGCGGCCGGTGTAGGGGTAGCAAGCGGGAGTACTGGACCCACTGGACCACAGGGGGATCTGGGCTTTCCTTATAGTGGTACGGGCTTAACTAAGTGGTGGATGCCAGGTGCCACTCCCAAAACAGTGACCGATACTGTGGCAGCTGACCCCCAGGACAGGTACAGGCAGCATAAAAACAACCTCTACTCAAAATATTGTGTTTTGCAAAGTGTGCACAGTACCAACATTCCAAGCTGTACTATTGAAAAATGAGATTTTTGGCAAAAAATTGCAATTTTTCGAGCTACCCCGCCACGTCACGGCAAATCTCTTGAGGCAGTCCTACACTACAATATTTTTATTTAAAGTGTGCCATGCGGCCTCACATATGCAAAAATAGGACTGCACAGCACGTACCTGGTGCTTTTCAGTCTCGTCTCCATGACTAATTCATGGTTGTGGGCGGGATAGGCCCAAGCACATGCTGCTTAGAATATATAGCCTGTGGACAAGGCTGGATGGCAATGTGTGAACAGCCACCAATCGCCAAAAATCAAGACAGATGGAAAAATAAAGAAATGAAGTGCACTGCAATATGGGGACCAACCAAAAACCTATATAACAATGAAAAACAGCATAAAAACAACCTGTACTCAAAATATTGTGTTTTGCAAAGTGTGCACAGTACCAACATTCCAAACTGTACTATTGAAAAATGAGATTTTTGGCAAAAAATTGCAATTTTTCGAGCTACCTCGCAGCATGTGCACACTTTGCAAAACACAATATTTTGAGTAGAGGTTGTTTTTATGCTGTTTTTCATTGTTATATAGGATTTAGGTACAGGCAGCATGACTGGGGCAGACAGACAGGCGGGAATGGACAGAAATGGTGGGCTTTTCACGGAAAAATAGGTATGTGAAGGCAGGTACAGGTACAGGTGATGGACACGGATAATGGGACCTGAAAACTAGCTAGCACTCAAAGACTAATGCAGGCGTCATACGAGACGATATATCGGGCGATATGTCGGCGGGGCCACGTCGTAAGTGACGCACATCCGGCATCTTTTGATATATCGTAGCGTGTGACAGCTACGAGCGACGGTGAACGAGCACAAATACTCACCTTATCGTTGCTCGTTGACACGTCCCTCATTTTCAAAAAGTTTGTTTCTTCTTCTCTGCGCCGGTTCTTCATCGTACCCGGGGCAGCACACATCGCTCTGTGTGACACCCCGGGAATGACGAACACAGCTTACCTGCGTCCCGCCGGGAAAGCGGAAGGAAGGAGATGGGCGGGATGTTTACGTCCCGCTCATCTCCGCCCCTACGCTTCTATTGGCCGGCCGCTGTGTGACGTCGCTGTGACGCCGAACGTCCCACCCCCTTCAGGAAGTGGATGTTCGCCGCCCACAGCGACGTCGCTCAGCAGGTAAGTACATGTGATGGGGGTTTAATGACTTTGTGCGCCACGGGCAACTAATTGCCCGTGACGCACAAACAACGGAGGCGGGTGCGATCGCTCATGCGATCGCACGATGGATCGTCTCATGTGACGCCCGCATAACTAGGAGCGTTGTGCAGGCACCTCCCCTAATGGGAGGGTGCCTTACATTCATAGAGTTTCTCAGCCGTAGGTTGAAAAGCATTTCTGGGAAATAGCGCACTGCTTCCTTTAAGAAGAGGGTCGGTGTGCATGCGCGACCCAAGTTCATTTCCAAAGAGCCAGTGTGGTGTGCGCAGGCCCCGAGAGGAGAGAGAGGCAGACAAGCACTTGGGCAGCAGCAGAGCTGCGGGGGAGGATGCAAACCTGACGGTGACAGTGAGTATGTCAGTGTAGTGCCCCTGAAGCCATCAGGGAGCTACAAGGTTCTGCATCCTCACCGGGATGCAGGGCCTACCCCCTAGGTCCCCGGAAGACCAGTGCCAGTCACACACAAAAACTACAGGTAATCCCAGTTTTCCCAACAATCTCCCATACAATGGAGCAAAGCTAGCGTCGGATCAATGGATGGCCGCCTAGAGGTGGAGCCAGTCCAGTGCACTAGTTGACTAGGTGGGAGGGGCAGACAGGGACAGACAGTCAGTCAGACAGTGAGAGTCGGTCTGAGGAGTCGAGCAGTGAAGGTGGACAGGAGGAGACGCACTGACAAGGAGTTAACAGTAACCTGGTGCCCAGGAGGGTAGTTGCCGGAGGTGTACTCCCAGAACTACACACCAACGGGGTACAGGACCCTAGGACAGGCAGAAGCTCCAGGAAGGCCTGATAACACTTGCACAGCGAGGGGACCATCAAGGACATCGCTGACTTTAAAAATCCGAGAACTCAGTAGCAAAGGGAGAACCGGGGACATGACCAGAGACTCCAACCCCACAGGGTTCACGCTACCGTCATACGGACTGCAGTGGAAAACCAACAGACTGGGACCCCCAGTTGCTCTACGCCACGGGGACCCACCAAGCAGAGACAGGTGCAGTGGAAGAAGGTACCAGATTACTAAACTGGCACTGGGACGAAGGGGACCTGAAGGTGAAACCAGCCGGCCTCAGGTAACCAGTTACCTCCAGAAAAAGTGAGTAAAGAACCAGTTGCACTGAACCCCTTGTGTGGACTACCTTCTTCCGACACCCGTCATTTCACCTACCCTCTGGGGCCTGGCCCTGCTTACGGATAGCCTACCATCCAGGCTGCCATTAACACCAGTCCCAGTAATGGACATTGTGCAGCGGCGGCTCCATCTACATAGCCACAACACCGCAAGTGGTGTCACATGTGAACACTATTCTAATCCCCTGTAAATATTTGCCCTTTACAAAAAGGGCCCAGGGCACGGAATCAGGCAACAGCCACCAAAGTGACATTCCCCAGATGTACACCGCCCGGGACCGAGTACCCCATAACCCATCAGCGTCCCTGAAGGGATGACTGAGCTATACTATGTTTGTTACCCTTACACATGTGCACTATTGGGGTATAAGGGTATATAGATGTCATAAAGAGGGCCTCTGCTCAGGACACTATAAGTCAGAATACAGAGCTGTTCTGTAATAAAGTATCCAGTCGTACCTGTGTATACTTCATTGTGAACCATTCAGCCGCTTAGCATAGCAAACTGGTTTGGCCTCTGTTTGGCAGGTTAATAGCAGGACCCACAAAGACAAGTATTGACAAAACCAGATTTGGGGCATCTAAGCCGTGGAAATTCCCCCAAAATAATAAGCAATACATCCAAAATGGCCTCTTTTGAGTAGGGTATTGCTAAGCCGCACCCATTTTGCTGGTTAGTTGAATGGACAGTCCCAACAAGTGTGTGTGTAAGGTCACCTGTCATTCATGGTCTGAGAACTGATCAAGGCATTATGAGCGGCCATTGGTCTCCTGAAACATCTCAACCACCTCTTTCTCACAGGGTACCACGACAGAGAGTGGTCTCCTCTATTTCAGGTTTCAGAACATCACAGTGCATGGCTACATGCACACTTGCACTAGTTGGATCTGCTTTGCTTTCCAGTTATCTCTATAAATTTCCCTTGGTCAATTGCTGCAAAGGTTAAGCAATTCTTTTGATCTCCTTAAGCTTTCTGTCCTGGGTTATTTCAGCTGTTCTTATTTTTCCACTCCTCTCTGCTGTAAGTACTTCTCAGCTTGGGTAGTTGCCTGTGGACGCTTGCTGTACCCTGGTCTTGGTAGGGAGGTGTGAGCTGTGGACAACGAAGTCTTTTATACGTTATACGTTTCTGGAGAGTTCAGCTTGGGAGTTTGTTTGGTGTCTTCCCATCCTTTATTCCCTGTTTGGTTTGGCTCACGTATCCCTTTCATTTACTCCTTCCTGTAGTCTGAGGTGCATTGAACGATTGCTGTTTCTTTACCCTTGTCTGTCTTATCCCCTTTGTGTCTTTATCTTAGAGCGAGACTAGTGTACCCACTGCCCTGCGCATTAGTCAGGGTTGTGCTCAGGGAAAGACATGGATAGGAACGTGATCACCGCACGGAGTGACAGAAACCGTCTAGGGATGACAGGGAACTCAAGGATAGTGTCAGGGGTTGTTCCTCCCTATTTTCCCTAGTGGCAGTTTATTCCTTCCTCCCCTCACGTCTTGCATCCACCAGCCCTCCCTGGTGGAGCACCTCCACCAAAAACTGCCCCAGAGTGATACCTGGTGACTATCATCTGCGAAGTCCAACCTCACTAGGGTCTGGTGAAGAATGGGTAGGTGTGCCGCCCCCACGCCTGTAGCAGCCAAGCTGCTCGGATCCGGACCCGCTGTGTGGCTCGAGGGATCCTCCAGACCCAGGGGTCACGCGGACACGCCAAATGAAAAGGGGGACGTAGTTGTACGGGCTTGGCCGTATTAAGTTTGTGACGCCACCCACGGTGTGTGGTGAAAGGTGGCACCACCGCTGCTGTTGTGGGACAGCCGGGTGAGATGTAATGGCAGCTGGATGTTAACCCCTCCGTGAGTAGGGATGGTTGCCCCCTGGGCCCAGTGGCTCTGTACAGGGGATGGCGATGTCAGGGGCCGGCGCGCCCGGACGTACCAGGGGATGTTTGGTTACTCACAGTTGAATAAATGACACGAGTCTTTTGGTAAACCCAGGTGCTGGTGGCCGTCCGTCCTGGCCGGTTGTACTCTGGCCCCCCACTCGGGCTGGTGGTCGCCGTCTTTTCCCTCTGCACTGTTTTTGCTTGTGTTGGACTTCCCGGTATGGAACACGGGAGTCTGCTCCCGGCTTGTTGTGTACCTGAGGGGCCATTCCCGCTGACGCTGACCCATGGGATCTATTGGGCCCTGGCAGTTGCCCTATCCCTCTCTGTAGGTGGTTGTCTGCTTTTGGGACTTTGGTTGGAACAGGACCTAAAATCCTGCCCTCAATTGGTTAATTAGATAGGCCGTTGGTTCCGGTCCTGGCTTCAGGGTCCAAGTACCCCCTCTGTGCACGGTTTCCGGGTCGGTTCTCCGGTGTCGCTACTGGCTGGCTCCAACCCTGTCCCGGTCCACCTCAGATCTCCGGCTGCCGTCTTCCCGCCGCCTGCTGACGGAGACCACCGTCTGCCACCTAGCCAAGGTACCAGGGCTCTGACCCTGGCGCCAGTCCACTTGAGCTTCACCTTCGCTGGAGCTACACCTAGCACCAGCCTCCACTCCTCTCAACTTGAACTCTAGACTTAATCTGACTCAAATCTGCTGTTTTTCCGCCCCGGGCTGTCTAGACCCCTAGGTGAGTGTTTCCTAACCACCTGGTCCCGCCCACTGGTGTGCCTGTCTTGCCCTGAGGGGGGTGGCTAGGGTTTCAGGTCGGCTGTATGTAACCCTGTGAGGGATGGTGTTATGTGGGGGCCTCTCGTGTGACTACCTGGTTTTGTCAGGGCGTCACATTGGCATTTAGTCACGTCCATCCGGGGAAAGCCTGGTTTAGGGAGTAGTGAGTCTACGTCCCTCTCTCGCCTCCATCTTGTAGTGTAACATTATCACTTGCCTCCCCGTATTTGGGTCTACAATGGACTCTGTCACTGCTCTAGCTGAGCAACTGCAGAATCTGTCACTGCAGATCTATGTTCTGTGATATTGCAGCTCCCTCATAGACCCCTGGTTTAGTTGCTGTTCTTGCCTGAACCAATACTGGCATTGCAAGATAGATTTTCTGAAGGTTGGGGCAGGTTTCTGGTGTTTAGGAAAGTTTGTAAATTTTACTTTAGGCTTCGTCCTCACTCCTTGGGTAAGGAGGAGTAGAGGGTGGTGATAGTTATCTCACTTATCTCACTTCTCCAAGGGGACCCCCAAGACAGTTGCTCCAGACTGTTGAATCTTTTTTTAGCGCTCTTGCGCTCATTTATGAAGATCCTGACCATGTTGTTCTGGCTGAATCCAAACTACGTCACATTCGGCAGCGAGACCATCCAGCGGAGGAATTCTGCTTTGCGCTCCGTAGATGGTGGATGGACCAGGTGGAATGACTGAATTACAGCACTCAAAACACTTGTTGGCAGAAAAGAAATGAACACACAAACAAAGTGTTCAGAACCAGGATAGCGACCAAACCTGTGGCTCCATGGAGAGCGAAATGGACCACATCACAAGACATTGCCGGATCAAATCTGAGAAATGACAGTAACAAGTCTAGAGCATTATCCTCCTTCTGTACACTATGCACAATGTAGTCAGGAGATAGCGTTCTCCTGGCATTCAACAAACCCAGACTCATCCATCAGACGCAGATAGAGCAGTGTGATCTGTCACTGCACAGAATATTTCCTCCAGAATCCAGTGATGGTGGCTTTACACCGCTCCATCCAATGCTCGGCATTGTGCTTGGTGATGTAACGAGCACCCTGGGAACGCGACTTCAGACATCGCCGAAACCGCGACCACAGTGGAGGTCAGTATAGATTTATTTATGTTTACGGGGGCAAACAAGGGGAATTAGTAGGGGTTGTCCAAGTAGTGGACAACCCCTTTAAGAAGAAGGAAAACACAGAGATAAAAAAAAAAAAAACATAAAAAGCAAAACAAATAATAAATACATAATGATCATACTACTAATAATGTGAGTATATTTATCAGACAGAAAAAGTAGGAAATTCAATGATAAAATGAGGCCGTTTTTGTCTTTCTTTACTAGAACAAGGTCAAAGAGATAAGATAGATAAAAAGAGCCAGAAATACAGAAAACAAAAGTTCTATGAAAGGGGGAAAAATGAGCTGATTAAATATTTAGCAAGAGGAGGGAATCCATCCGAGGTAAAGTGCAATAGTGATGGATTGCATGAAGAAAGTCTAGCAGTTAGCACTAAAATACGTTACACATGCTATCCAATTACCACCTTATTGATGTGACACCCATTAGTGCTTGACGTGATAATTTCCTAAAAAAAAAAAATCCAACCCTACGAGCATGCAAAGTGATCCGGCACGTAAATGTAGCCAGTGGCCTCCACAATTAAAGCCTTGTATGATTCTCGTCACTTCCTGCAGAGGTAGAATGTTCGGGAGGAAACGCTTGGATGCAACGTTCCAGGTAATGTTCCATTATAAAACCTCAAAGAATCTGCTGCGGTCATTATGGACAATTAGCACCTCGGCTTCTAATGGGGCTGTTTAAGCCTATAGGCCGGGGTGGGCGGCCGGGCGGGCGGTGCGGCCCCCTGATAAGTGCATTTCTTAGCAATTATGCAATGAAATGCTTTTAACAATGGTCTAAACTGGACGCCAAAAGTGAAGCCGCGGTCTACATTTAACTCATTTCCTTCCGGGGGTATGATGGATTAATTAACCCCTATTGTGCTGAACCTCTGTTGGCGTTGATCACTGTAACGAAAATGTATTATTTATGATGGGGTTTTTTTTCCTATCTAAGGCCTCTTTCACACGTCCGTGTCTCCGGTACGTGTTTAGTCCGTTTCCTCACGTACCGGAGACACGGTCACACGTAGACCCATTAAAATCAACGTGCGTGTTCTACCATGGACTGTGTGTACGTGTGCAGCATACGTGTGTCTGTGTGCTCCACACGTCAACATGTCCGTTTTTCTCCGGCATCACGGGTGTCCCACGGAACGCAAACGGACCGCACGAAGGTGTTCCGTGTGACACGCGCCGGAGAAAACACGTGTTTGAGAAAAAAAAAAAAACATTACTCACCTTCTCCAGCCCTTCCGTCTCTGCCGCTGCTGTCACTTGCTTCCGACCGCCACTCATTATGCTCATTGAATATTCACTTCACTGCGGCCGGAAGCAGCAGCAGCGGGGAGTCTGCAGGACCGGAGACCGAAGATCAGCGACGCCAGGGACAGGTGAGCAGAAAGTTCCCGTTCTCCATGTGTTATCACGGATAACACACGAGAACATACGTAGGCCATAAACACGGCTCACGGAGGGCAAAACGCACCTCTGACACGTCCGTGAAAAACGTGCGTGGTTTTTCACGGACGTGTGAAAGAGGCCTAACGTGAAGTTTATCGATCAATGGGAAATTTTGCTACTTTTTTTGATCAAGTCAAGGAAAAACTATTAAGGGAATGGGCAAGATGCAAGATGATTCTACTTGGGCAGACGACGCGCCCACGGGGTCGGGGTTTTACTCGTTACCGGGCCGCGGTTCTTCTCTTGGGTCGCCGTGGTGGCCTTGCCCGGTTCTGTGACCCCGGTGGTGTCAATAAAGCTTTGGGATGGGGATGATGGGGATAGTTGTGATGCCACCTGTGGTGTGCGGCCAGTATGAGACGCTGCTGCGGAAGGTCTCTCTTCTGGGGCAGATGATGACACAGCCTGGGTGTTGCAGCTCTCCACAGGTAGAGCTAGGCCCCACGGAGGATGATGGTGGTCATAGTCGCCTATGGCGAAAGGGCACGAGGTTGCGAGCGCCGGCAGTAATGGGGCGACACAGAGGGTGCAGTTCAAGTTCTTTTTACTCACTGGACACGCGCTGCCGTTGGAGTTCCGGGCTACGCTGTGATGGGCTTCAGCTAATACTTCAGAGATCGAGGCCGGTGTTTCCTTCTGTGCGTCTCCTTTCAATGGTTTCCCTCCACCTCAACTCCTGGGCCATGGAACGGGTCACGGATGCCTTCTGCACTCACCGTGAACCCTGGGAACTCCGTCTTTCCTAAAAACCGGGGTCGAGCTTCCAGCTCCAGACCATGGGCCCCGAACTATCCGTGTCTTCTCTTGCTAGTTAGTCCCTGAGTGCGACCTTACTCAGACGCTAACCAGTCCTAACTGCCTGTTGTGTGTCAGATGGCACCTAACTTCCTCTGTGGAAGCCCCGCCTCCCAGATTCCTGAACTAGTGGGCAAGAGGTCCCATACCTCATGATGGCCACCCCAGCACCTACCCTAGACCAGCTCCAGTGGAGAGCTTTCGTGTCTATGTGTTGGATGGGTGTTTTGGTGGTGGTTACCGGTGACGGCCTTCTCCGTATCCGAGAAGAATACTGCACCTCGGGTGAGGTGCAGTACCTTGTGGCGCCTGAAGCCTCAGGGACGCCACACAGATGTAGCAAACCGTCTATCCCTTACTAATTGTTGTGTGTGTGCAGTGTGTCAGAGTTTTGGTTTTCCCCTGTCTATCTTAAGCTATATTTCTATCTTACTCCTGTTCCTTCCTTCACTGGTGGATTGGGTGAATCAGATTAGTTCTGGTCAGGAGCATAACCAAGCATGGGCATCTTCACCATTAGAGGTAACCCTGAGGTTAGGGATAGCCTAGGGACCCCTAGTGTGAGGGACAGCATAGGAGCCCCTGTCCCTCACTTTCCCTCAGTAACATCGTGACAACTCTATGACAAATCCAGCTCTGCTATATTAGACTAACAAACTTAACATTGCTGTCACGCCTCAAGTTCTGAATTGGACTCCATACTTTATATAGTTAAGGTTAGTAAATACCATTAACATAAACCTTAAGATGGCATCAGAAGACATAAGAAATAGAACACTGGGGATTAAATTTAATCTTTGGAGAGTTCGATTAGTTGTTGGACAACAGTTCCATTGCCTGGAAGGTGTAAACATGTAAGAAACTAATAATTAGTTTCCTCTAGCTCACCAGGGATCAAGTCCCACTTGATCACCAGGGCTATCAGAATTGGGACTGTTTTGGATTGATGCCGCCGATCATTTTTTCTCTGGAAAAGTTATATACCTGACTGGTCTAATAAGGGAACCTGTCATCTAATTTATCAGGCACAAGCTCCTGCATAAAAAACATCTCTGAAATGCTGTAACGTTGACTAGTCCAGGACTGGCTCCAGGTTTATACAGGCCCTTGGGCTACACAGTCCCACAGGACACCTTTTCGCTTTTAATTTTCCTCCTCCCTTTTTCAAGAGCTATCATATTTTTACTTTTCTTTTTTAGTCGAGACTTGTATCAGAGCAGTATTATCTCACTGGGTGTGAGAGGACACCAGGCGAAGGGCGCAACATAAAGGGAAAACCAGAGAAGAGGTACAACGGAAGACCATAGTGAAGGGGTCACCTCATAACACTCACCAGAGACAGGTTCCTTCAAACTTGTCAGTATAAAGCATCTATAAATGGCATGAAGTGAAGCCAGGAGGGGGTAAATACAACGAAAGGGAATGATGATAAGATGCTACAGATGCAATTATTGCTATGAGTAATCTCAGCCAGAAGGAAAAGGGTCCTTAACCCGTTCAGTATTAAATGAGAGTAAACCTACTCCAATACAAGATAACAGTCATGTGGGCTATAAAGAGGACCTGCGATCAATTTAGCATTAAGACCTCCTGATCCCAAATCCCCTAGAGACAACCTGTGAATGAGACACACTTGTTACAAGTATACACATGCGCTGTACATGTATTGTGGATGTCACATATTAAAACCAGTGTGGACCCTTTAAGGATCATGGGCCCCAACAAGTCTGCCAGGTGATGGAGCCAGGTGATTTATCCAGCCAATTCAGATAAACTGACAGGTCTCTCCATATATGCACATAGGAAGAGATTGTCAGTAGGAGAGGTTATTGGGCATCGACCTCTTGGACTAGTCACATTGTCAACATAAAACAATAGATATTTAGGACATAAGAGACAGTCTCTAATTCATGCTAGAGACAAAAAGGCAAAATATCAGCTCACCATTGCGGAAATGCCTCATAGCATCACCAATGCACGGAAGCTCCAGTCCGGTTACTGGGTGAGGCAAACATGGAGGATGTAGTACTCAGCAATATAGCGGGACTAAGTTTGTTAGTCTAATATAGCAGAGATGGATTTGTCACAGAGTTGTCACAAAGTTACTATAGGAAAGTGAGGGACAGGGACTTTTATACTGTCCCTCATACTAGGGGTCCCTAGGCTATCCCTAACCTCAGGGATACTTCTGATGGTGGAGATGCCTGAATCCTGTGTCTGGCAATGCTCCTAACCAGAACTAATCTGATTCCCCCACTCACCAGGCAAGGAAGAAGCTGGAGGGAGATGGAAACAGATTAGGACAGACAGGGGAAAACCAAAACAGATACACTGTGAACACACAGGAACCAACAATGAGAGACTCAGGAGAAAAGCAAGAGCAGGAAGATAGCAACAAAAAGATAACAAGGGTTAACTCCACAACCACACATAGCAACAAGTACTACAACCACCAGTTAGTCTGGATCACCACACCTCACCAGATCAGCTAAGAGAAACTATAGCTGGCATAAAAGGAAGGCAGGATCTAACCAGCATATATAGGAGGGGAGCAAATATGATTGACTCCCCCACAGCATGTGATCAAAGGAGACTAATAAACAGACCAGCAGAGATTAACTATTGCTAGCCTGCCTATGAACTACCAATCTGTTGGTCAACGCCCGTGTCTGCCTGTGCTGATCACAGACTTCAGAGAAGTTATCAGGCAGAGTGTCAGAATCTGAAGTCTGAACAGATCCCAACGCCGCTGTGACAGTCGGCCATATTTGGAAAAAAATCCATATGACAAGAATCCAGTATAGAAGGGCTGGTCAGTAGTGATGAGCGAGCATGCTTGTAACTACTCGGTACTCGCACGAGTATCGCTGTACTCGGGCTGCTCGGCGGGGACCGAGTAATCTCGCGATACTCGTGCTGTACTCGTGGTCTTCATCCCTGCATGTTGGCGCTCTTTTGAGAGCCAGCCCTCATGCAGGGATTGGCTGGCAGACCACTGCAATGCCACAGCCCTGTTAGTTGTGGAATTGCAGTGATTGGCCGGCCTGCACAGCGTGACCGAGCCTTTATACCGGCCGGCGCGCTGTGCTCTGCTCACAGCTATCCAGACAGTGAGTGCAGGGAGAGTGTCGCTGCTTCAGGGAAAGCTTTGCGGCCCTTTATAGTTAGTTCCGGAGCAGGGCTGCAAACAGTGTGACCAGAAGTCCTTCTCAGGACTATTCTAGTTGTATACAGGCAGGCAGGGAATAGCCAGGTCGGAGTACAGTAGCAGAGTCCTTCTCAGGACTATTGTTGCTATATACAGGCAGGGTATAGCCAGGTCGGAATACAGGCTAGTGACCAGAAGAGTCCTTGTCAGGACTATTGTAGCAGTATACAGGCAGGCAGGCAGGCAGGGTATATAGCCATTCCTAGTGGTGACCGTATACCAGCCTTCATCATATCTGGGGCTGGTGTACACAGTCTAAAACAGTCCAGATAGTGTCAGACTTCTCAGTAATTGTCGCTCCTAAAAACCAGTTAGGTTCTTATTGCGTCCGTGCTTGCATTTAAAAACCGCACGTGTGTGTCTGTCGGTGGCAGCGTACAGGTGCGCGTTTTTCACAAACTATTATATAACGCACAAGTCTAGTGTATAATACACGTCAGTCAGCAGTGTCTGATAGTGTCAGACTTCTCAGTAATTGTCGCTCCTAAAAACCAGTTAGGTTCTTATTGCGTCCGTGCTTGCATTTAAAAACCGCACGTGTGTGGCAGTCGGTGGCAGCGTACAGGTGCACGTTTTGCACAAACTATTATATAACGCACAAGTCTAGTGTATAATACACGTCAGTCAGCAGTGTCTGATAGTGTCAGACTTCTCAGTAATTGTCGCTCCTAAAAACCAGTTAGGTTCTTATTGCGTCCGTGCTTGCATTTAAAAACCGCACGTGTGTGGCAGTCGGTGGCAGCGTCAGGCTCCACATTGTCCCTGGATAGAGACGTGCATGATGGCCTGTAAACATGAAGTGCCCATTGTAAGGAAGTGGGTCTATTGTAGTATAGCCCTTAGGCAGGGCAGCCAAAAATTTGGAGGCTCCACATTGTCCCTGGATAGAGATGTGCATGAGGGCCTCAAAACATTGTTCCCATTGCAAAGGAGCGGGTCTCCTGTCGTTGTAATGCCCATTCAGAAAGAATGGGCGAAAAAATTTACCACTGGGGGTATACCTGAAACAACGGCTTAACTATTGTAACGGTCACCATGATGGCGCATGAGGAGAAGGAGGAGCAGTCCAGCGATTAGCCAAAGTCCAGAAGTGTGTTACCATGGGTGAGTGGAGGTACATGGCAAATTCCCGTTACAAACTTTAAATTCCGCTGTCATTTGCTGGTGGTGTGTGGTGAAGTCTGGCCAAATCCAACCCTTGTTCATCTTGATCAGAGTCAGCCTGTCAGCATTTACAGTTGACAGGCGGGTGCGTTTATCTGTAATGATTCCACCTGCGGCACTAAAAACACGCTCTGACAAAACGCTAGCAGCAGGGCAGGCCAGGACTTCCAAGGCGTAGAGAGCCAATTCATGCCACGTGTCCAGCTTGGATACACATTAATTGTAAGGCACAGAGGAATGTCGGAGTACAGTTGTTTGATCTGCAAGGTACTCCTTGAGCATCTGGCCAAACTTAGGATTTCTTGTGGCACTACCCCTCACCTCAGGGGCTGTGGTATGTGAGGGGCTGAGAAAACTGTCCCACATCTTAAAGACTGTTCCCCTACCTCTGGCGGATTGGACTTGTGCCCCTCTCGGCTGTACGCCTTGGTTGTCCACTGATTCCTGACCTATGCCGCTAGCGTTTTGTGAGGGGAATGCTTTGCCTACTTCCGTGACTATGGCCTTCTGGAACTGCTGCATTTTGCCTGACCTCTCCGCCTCGGGAATAAGAGACATAAAGTTCTCCTTTTAGCGTGGGTCTAACAGTGTTACCAACCAGTAATGATTGTCGGCCAAGATGTTCTTAACGCGAGGGTCACGAGACAGGCAGCTTACCATAAAGTCAGCCATGTGTGCCAGACTCTTAACAGCCATCACTTCAGTATCCTGACCAACACGATGACTGAACATGCTGTCCTCCTCCTCCTCCTCCTCATCATCTACCCTGTCCTCTGGCCAGCCACGCTGAACCGAGGATATGACTGCATGTCATATCCTCAATTTGGCCAGAGAGTTGCTCCATGTCTTCATCCTCCTCCTCGTCATAGTCCTCCACTGCACGTTGTGATGAGACGAGGCTGGGCTGTGTGTTATCACCCACACCCACTACTCTTTGTTGCTCAAACTCATCGCGCTCCGCCTGCAATGCATCATGGTTGTTTTTTGAGCAGAGACCATTTTAGAAGGCAGAGAAGCGGTATGGTGACGCTAATAATGTCGTCATCGCCGCTCACCATCTTGGTGGAGTCCTCAAAGTTTTGGCGGATGGTGCATAGGTCGGACATCCATCTCCACTCCTCAGGTGTTATGTGTGGAGTTTGACCCATTTCCCGACGGCTTAGGTGATGCAGGTACTCAACAACTGCCCTCTTCTGCTCACATATCCTGACCAACTTGTGCAGAGTTGAATTCCAACGCGTGGGGACATCACACACCAGTCTGTGTGCCGGAAGATGCAAACGGCGTCTTAAGCCGGCAAGGCCGGCTGAAGCAGTAGGTGACTTTCGAAAATGTGCAGACAGGCGGCGAATTTTTACCAGCAGATCAGACAGCTCTGAGTATGACTTTAGAAACCGCTGAACCACGAGGTTGAGCACATGGGCCACGCATGGAACATGTGTCAGCTGGCCTCGCCTCAAAGCCGCCACCAGGTTTCGGCCATTGTCACACACGACCTTTCCTGGCTTTAGGTTCAGAGTTGTGAGCCAGTGATCTGCCTGCTGTTTCAGAGCTGTCCACACCTCTTCTGCATTGTGGGGTTTGTCACCTATGCAGATTAGCTTCAGCACTGCCTGTTGCCGCTTCGCCGAGGCAGTGCTGCAGTGCTTCTGTGTCGCCCTGGACAAGCCAGGGGCCACAGAGCACAACACTTAAACACCCCACACTCCCTGCAGGCATATCATAGTCAAAACACAAAATCCTTGTTGCCTTCCCCAGGGGCTGTTGCCCACACCAGGGTGTGGAGCCAGGCGGTTGGTCTCCACCCACCGAGGAGGAGGGAAAACACAGGCAGTGAGAGTTAAGCTAAGGAAGTGGAAGGAGGAAAGTAGTAGAGAGGAGAAAAGTGACAGCAAAGAGCCTGAAGTTGGTCCGGGTGTGTGGCCCGGACAGGACAGCAAGGTTGGCAGGATGTGGTGACCGTCTGCAGTGGAGGCCGATTGGAGTCTGCCGTAAGGACCGTGGACGGGTGGTGACCCGGCCGTACCGGACCGGTATACAAAGAGAAGCCAGCACCATTGGCAGAGGACTTTCGGATCCCGGCAAGGCTTGGTGTCGCCGTGAATTTGCCAAATCCGTTAGTGAAGGGGACCTCAGGGTTTCCAAACAGCCAAGTCCAGATAGAAGGCAACCGTCCAACCGTGAAGGGGAGACACCGCCACCGCCAAGGGCAACCGTCTCCCAGGGCCAGCGCCTGTCGGCAAAAGGGGCTCCTCCGGCCCATATCCAGGTCGGGGAGCGGGTTACCGTTGGGAAACCATCACTACCAACACTTAACTTAGGTGCAGGGAGAGACAGTCATCACTAACCTGCATGGAGGAACATCCGCAGCCGTCCGAGGGACCCGTCCATCCAGCCACTTGTTTTACCGTGAACTGTGTCATCATCATTGGGCTGAGTGAGTACCTCCGTGCCGTGCGGCACAGCGCTGCCCCTGCGACCCTGCACCTCATCAGGCCCCGCAACCCGCCTGTCATCCATCTCTACCCCATCACCAGGCCCCGGGACAACCAACCACCTACCCACGGAGGGGAGAAATAACAACAAAGCTGCTCCCTGTCACAGGCTCCCGGGATCCCCGTCCAGAGCAGCGGTGGTGTCCACACAATCACCACAACCGTGGGTGGCGTCACGGACAATATCCCCAAAACCCAAACCACCCCTTTTCACTCACGGGCGAGTAGCGCCGCTCGAGTCCCCGGGATCCGGCCATCGCTCGAGCCAACGAGCAGCAGCAGCCGTAGAGCAGCGTCAGCCGGACCCGAGCAGTGGGAGAGCGCACCGTCCCCTCCTCCGCCCGCGACACTTCCAGCTTGGGACTGGTGTGGAGGGTAAAGTGGATCAGGATGCGCAGGAGGAGGAGGAGGCTGAGGAGCATGACATTCCGGAGCTGTAGAGTGTGTGTGAAACCCTGACTGAGGTAGGGCCTGCAAAACTTGGTGTGTGAAGGACGTGTTCCGTCCCTCGCTCAGACTGGGTCCCAGCTTGCACAATATTAACCCAGTGTGACGTCAACGAGATGTAGCGGCCTTGCCCACATGCACTTGGTTAGGTGGACTTTGGCTGAAACAGCGTTGTTCAGGGCACGTGTGATGTTTTGTGACACGTGGTTATGCAATGCGGGGACGGCACACCGGGAGAAATAGTGGCGGCTGTGGACCGAGTAACGTGGGACAGCTGCCACCATCAGGTCGTGGAATGCTTCTGTCTCAACCAGCCTAAAAGGCAACATTTCCAGCGCAAGCAGTCGCGAAAAGTTAGCATTTAGAAGTGTGGCATGTGGGGCGTTGGCAGTGTATTTGCACCTGCGTTCAAAGGTTTGCTGAATGGATAACTGAACGCTGCGCTGGGACAAGGACGTGCTTGATGATGGTGTTATTTCTGCGTGGGTAACTGCAGGTGCATGGCCGGAGGAGGCTTGTTCGCAGGCAGCATGGACAGGGGATTGGCTCGCATGCACAACCAGCGAAGACGTAGCAGTGACATCAGCAAGCACTGCTCCTCGACTCTGTTGTACTTCCCACAAAGTCGGGTGCTTGGCTGACATGTGCCTGATCATGCTGGTGGTGGTCAGGCTGCTAGTTTTGGTACCCCTGCTGATGCTGGCATGGCAGGTGTTGCAAATGGCCTTTTTAGAATCATCTGGAGCCAACTTAAAAAACTGCCAGTGTCAGAGTTCCGGGTTTTCCAGTTTTCTTTTGAAAGAGCTTGCCCTTTGTTAACATGGAGTTTTCTGTTCTGTTGCCCTACTTCCTGTCCATCTGTTTAAAAGCCGCCCCTAAAGCTTAGTCCAGTGCCTGAGTATACTGCTTCCTGTGTGCTCCTGCCCTGCTGCTTTTGGTTCCTGATTGTTATTCGGATCCTCTTGGAAAACAACCGACACCGACTCTGGACTTCATCTGGTATCATCTAGCTGTGCCCGGACTCCGTTTGCCGTCTTTGGTCGGCACTTCTGCCCGGTTCCTTCCGTTTAATACCACTCTGGACTCACATCACGTACGGACATTTTTGGACTTACCTATTGCCCTTTTGTGTCCCGGCTGCTGCGCATTTAGGGCTTCTGGGGTGATTGCCAGACAGTCCCTGTATAGGGGTTCGCTCTTGGTGGTCTCCCTGGGGGAGTCCGGTGCGCGGTCCCGGGAATTCCCTTTCGCTCCGTCCCTGGAAGGTATTTCCTGTATTTATGTTCTACTGTGTTTTTGTTCCGTTTATGTACATATTTGCTGGTTGCATATTATAAACGTCTTGCACCAAGAACTCGTCTCTGGTTGTCATTGCCCTAACGCAATCGAAATCCTCAATACATACAATAGTATTACAGCCAGACTCGGGAAGACCTAACATTTGTACAGGCACCTTGTGTCATGTTGTTCCAGGGAACAGTTGCCTGACGTCTGCCTGGGGCCACCACTCTGCTTCTTACTGCCTGTTGGGATGCTACGCCTCCCTCCCCCTGTGCACTGCTGTCCTCGCTCTGCATATCCTCCTGCCAGGTTGGGTCAGTTACTGGATCATCCACCACGTCGTCTTCCTCTTCCGCACCCTGCTCCTCCTCCTGACTTCCTGACAATTGTGTCTCATCATCGTCCACCCCTTGTTGAGACACGTTGCCAACTTCGTGAGAACGTGGCTGCTCAAATATTTGGGCATCTGTACATACAATCTCGTCATGGCCCACTTCAACAGGAGCTGGCGAGAGGCCAGAATTTGTGAATGGAAACGTGAACGAACAGCTCTTCCGAGTGTCCAAGTGTGGGATCAGTAATGTCCGTGGACGTGTACTCGGCCTGGTGGTAGGAAGGAGGATCAGGTTCTGAAATGTGCGGTGCAGTATCACGGCTACTGACACTTGACCGTGTGGAAGACAGAGTGTTTGTGGTGGTGCCAATCTGACTGGAAGCATTATCCGCTATCCAACTAACAACCTGTTGACACTGGTCTTGGTTCAAGAGCGGTGTACTGCTGCGGTCCCCAAGAATTTGGGACAGGACGTGCGAGCGACTAGATGTGGCCCTTTGTTGTGGCGAAATTAGAGCTTGCACACAACCTCGGTCTCTGCCTGCACCACCATCACGTCCACTTCCTTGTTCGTTGACAACGCCCTTGCGCATTTTGCAATGCTGTGCTGATGTGTATTCACTAGACTTGTGCGTTATATCCAAGTTTTTGCAAAACTCACACAAATGCAGCGGAAAGCTGCCACCAACAGGCACACACGTGCGGTTTTTAAATGCAAGCACGGAGGCACTAAGAACCTAACAGGTCTCTATCCAGGGACAACGTGGAGCCTCCCAATTTTTGGCTGCCCTGCCTAAGGGCTATACTATAATACACCCACTTCCTGACAATGGGCACTTCAGGTTTACAGGCCATCATGCACGTCTCTATCCAGGGACAATGTGGAGCCTCCCAATTTTTGGCTGCCCTGCCTAAGGGCTATACTATAATACACCCACTTCCTGACAATGGGCACTTCAGGTTTACAGGCCCTCATGCACGTCTCTATCCAGGGACAACGTGGAGCCTCCCAATTTTTGGCTGCCCTGCCTAAGGGCTATACTACAATAGACCCACTTCCTTACAATGGGCACTTCAGGTTTACAGGCCCTCATGCACGTCTCTATCCAGGGACAACGTGGAGCCTCCCAATTTTTGGCTGCCCTGCCTAAGGGCTATACTATAATACACCCACTTCCTGACAATGGGCACTTCAGGTTTACAGGCCCTCATGCACGTCTCTATCCAGGGACAACGTGGAGCCTCCCAATTTTTGGCTGCCCTGCCTAAGGGCTATACTACAATAGACCCACTTCCTTCCAATGGGCACTTCAGGTTTACAGGCCCTCATGCACGTCTCTATCCAGGGACAACGTGGAGCCTCCCAATTTTTGGCTGCCCTGCCTAAGGGCTATACTACAATAGACCCACTTCCTTCCAATGGGCACTTCAGGTTTACAGGCCCTCATGCACGTCTCTATCCAGGGACAACGTGGAGCCTCCCAATTTTTGGCTGCCCTGCCTAAGGGCTATACTACAATAGACCCACTTCCTTACAATGGGCACTTCAGGTTTACAGGCCCTCATGCACGTCTGTATGCAGGGGCATTGGTGAACCTCACAATTTTGGACTGCCCTGGCAAAGGAAAATACTACAAAGACTCACTTCCTCAAAATGGGCACATTAGACTCAAGAGGCCTTCATGTACGTCTCTTCTCAGGGACATCGGAGTGCCACACAATGTTTTCACGTAAAATCTTTCATGTATTAATCTCAAAAAGTAACATACACCAGCTCTATCTCACTATTGGGTATGTGCCCTTAACATTTCCGCCATGAAAAATCATTTTGGGGTCATTTTGGAAGGTTTTCTGGTGAGTCCGTAAAAATGGCGTAAAACGCGGACAAAATTGTTCACAGCTGTGACTTTTCAGTGATAAATGCTTCAAGGGGTCTTCCCCATGCTGTTGCCATGTCATTTGAGCACTCTTCTGAGACTTTTGTGACATTTTTAGGGTTTCTCCATGCTGCCGGGGGGTCATTTCACAAAAATACTCGGGTCTCCCATAGGATAACATTGGGCTCGTTGCTCGGCCCGAGTACACGAGTATCTTGGGAGGCTCGGCCCGAGCTTCGAGCACCCGAGCTTTTTAGTACTCGCTCATCACTACTGGTCAGTAATATAGAAATATTAAGCATTGAGCGACATTAAGCCAACTGCCTGAATACTCAGGAAACAAACTGCCACCTGAGCCGTCCTGCATGGAAATGATAATACACAGAGATGGTGACAGGATGTGCTCTCTATAGCATGTTTCCACTATAGCTAATAAATTAGTCCTGAGTGGGAAATTTTAAAATGGGTTTTCTAAACCAGACAACCCCTTTAGTACATATAAAGCAATGCAGAACAATTTTTTAATGGATATAATAGGTACTAAATCCTAACAACACGGCACCCCGCGCCGACATAAATTACATTATGACATACTATACTTTGGCCGCTTAAACAGTGAAGTGAGAATTTATGGCCACAGGGAGGGTTCAGCAATTAATGTTTTAGCCATCATTAACACAGATCTCAATGGTCTGTGTCATTTCTTTATCACGGCCGTGAGGGTGATTGACACTTTTATTAGTTAATTGCACATCGTTTACAGTTCCGCTTCCTGACCCTGGACAGTCAGAGATGCTTGCTAAATTTACACGCTAATCCCTCAGGTATCATTTACAGCGACCTTCAGGCAGCGCCTCCCAGGAAATATGTGCAAAAAAGCAAAGGAGAAAAAAAAAGTCAATATAGTAGAGATTGCGTCTGTGTATGCATCCGAGAACCGCGGGAAAAAATGCAAATTATCCAAATTTCCCCCAAATCAACAAATAAGACAATTTCACTGTACAGTATTTTTTTCATATCTACATTGTTATTCACCAGGGGTCCAATTCATTATTGCATTTGCACCTGTTTTTTTATGACTTTTCAGTTTTTTGCATCTTCTTCTTTGCAATATACATCTTTTCTTTAGTGTTTTTGTTTGTTTTTTTTAATATTCATCTTTCTCTTTGCACCTTTTTTTTTAATATTCTTCTTTCATTTTGCGCCTTTTTTTGCAATATCCATCTTTTCTTTTGCACCTTTTCTTGAAATATTCATCTTTCCTTTTGCTTTTTTTTGCAATATTCATCTTTCCTTTTTGTGCCTTTTTTTGCAATTTTCATCTTTCCTTTTGCGTTTTGTTTTTTTTTTAATATTCATCTTTCTCTTTGCACCTTTTTTTCCAATATTCTTCTTTCCTTTAACGCCTTCTTGTTTGCAATATCCATCTTTCCTTTCGACCTTTTTTTTAATTTTTAATATTCATCACTCCTTTTACGCCTTTTTTTGCGATATCCATCTTTCCTTTTGCGCCTTTTTTTGCAATATCCATCTTTGCTTTTGTGCCTTTTTTTGCAATATTCATCTTTCCTTTTTTTGCAATATTCATCTTTCCTTTTGCGCCTTTTTTTGCAATATTCATCTTTGCTTTTGTGCCTTTTTTTGCAATATTCATCTTTGCTTTTGTGCCTTTTTTTG
Organism: Anomaloglossus baeobatrachus; assembly: GCF_048569485.1. Taxonomy (NCBI): domain Eukaryota; kingdom Metazoa; phylum Chordata; class Amphibia; order Anura; family Aromobatidae; genus Anomaloglossus; species Anomaloglossus baeobatrachus. The sequence goes on along the minus strand of NC_134354.1, from coordinate 38,861,664 downwards.
CAATATTCATCTTTGCTTTTGTGCCTTTTTTTGCAATATTCATCTTTCTTTTTGCACCTTTTTTTGCAATATTCATCTTTCCTTTTGTGCCTTTTTTTTTGCAATATTCATCTTTCGTTTTTGCCCCTTTTTTTGCAATATTCATCTTTCCTTTTGTGCCTTTTTTTTTGCAATATTCATCTTTCGTTTTTGCCCCTTTTTTTGCAATATTCATCTTTCCTTTTGCACCTTTTTTGCAATATTCATCTTTCCTTTTGCACCTTTTTTGCAATATTCATCTTTCCTTTTGTGCCTTTTTTTGCAATATTCTCTTTCCTTCTGCACCTTTATTCCTCTTTCCTTTTGCACCTTTTTTTGAAGTCTATTTTATATTTTCTCTGTTTTGTTTTTCATTTGTAGGTGGAGTTCATTTGGAGGGAAGATTTGTAGCAGAGCATGGGAAAGCTGGGTGCTGAGGGAAAGAGCCTTTTTCTCTCAGCACAAAACTTTCCCATCCCCTGATTGTATCTTTGTCCCTCCTCATATATAGTTCTCCAAATACTATAATGGCCCCCACATAGCCTTCTATATAGTATAAAGGGTCCCACATAATTAAAATTGATGGGAAGATGGATGGAGCCAAATACAGGACCATTCCTGAAGAAAACCTGTTGGAGTCTGCAAAAGACCTGAGACTGGGACGGAGATTTGTCTTCCAACAAGACAATGATCCCAAACATAAAGCAAAATCTACAATGGAATGGTTCACAAATAAACGTATCCAGGTGTTAGAATGGCCAAGTCACAGTCCAGACCTGAACCCAATCGAGAATCTGTGGAAAGAGCTGAAAACTGCTGTTCACAAACGCCTCCATCCAACCTCACTCAGCTCCAGCTGTTTACAAAGGAAGAATGGGCAAGAATTTCAGTCTCTCGATGTGCAAAACTGATAGACACATACCTCAAGAGACTGCAGCTGTAATCGCAGCAAAAGGTGGCACTACAAAGTATTAACTTAAAGGGGATGAATAATATTGCACGCCCCAATTTTCAGTTTATTATTCTTTTAAAAAAGTTTAAAATAAGCAATAAATTTCGTTCAACGTCACAATTATGTCCCACTTGTTGATTCTTCACCAGAACATTACATTTTTATCTTTGTGTTTGAAGCCTGAAATGTGGGAAAGGGTTGAAAAACTCAAGGGGGCTGAATACTTTCGCAAGGCACTGTAGGTATATTATACTGCATCACATAGTCCTCCATATATTATAATGCACCTCCATAGTCCTCCATGTTTTATAAAGCACCCCCAAAGTCCATGCATAAGGTAGCCTCCATTGTTCTCCATTATTTTACAATGCAGCCGCCATAGTCCTATATGTACTATAATGCAGCCCCATAGTCCTCCATATACAATGCACCCCTATAGTCCATGTATAAAGTGTCCTTCATATAGACCTCCATCTATAATGCACCCCTATAGTCCATGTATAAGGTGTCCTTCATATTGTATAATGCAGCCCCATGGATCTCTATGTATATTGCAAACCCCATAGACCTCCATCTATAATGCAGTCCCATAGACCTCCATGTATTATAAAACCCCTATAGTCCATGTATAATGCACCCCTATAGTCATGTATAAGGTGTCCGTCATGTTGTATTATGCAACCCCATAGACCTACATGTATAGTGCAGCCCCATCGACCTCCATGTATAATGCAAGTCCCATAGACCACCATGTATAATGCAACCCCAGAGACCTCCATGTATAATGCAGCCCCAGAAACCTCCATTTATAATACAGTCCCACAGACCTCCATGTATAATGCAGCCCCATAGACCTCCATGTAAAAGGCAGCCCCATAGGCATATGGCTATTGTGTACTCACTGATTAAAAAAACAAACACGTACTCTCGTCCTGCGTTCTGTACTCTGCAGTCTCAGCACAGCAGTTACACAGGAATGCCGTCAACGTGACGTCGAGCGCAGGCACAGGGGGAGAATGATGAAGCATGGAGTGGAGTGCGCCACTCGATGCTTTATCACTGCTGTGTGCGATGACGGGCGAGGGGGGCCTGGTGCCGCTGACACCGGGCCCCCCTGACTCAGGGGGGACATAGCGGTCTGCATCTGAACAGCGCAGCTCCTCTCTCACAGAGAGAAGCCGGCTGCTGATCTGCAGGGCGGACGCCAGACCCCTAACCTGCCGGGCTTGGTTGCGATGGCGACCTCTGAGACCACGGTCGTTACGCCCCTGGATGCTCTTCTCTATAAGTCGGTGAGAAAACCACTGGAAAACAGAACTCGGCACAATTCCTTTCAACTAAGCCACTTTTGTCACACAAGGTGCAGAAATGCATGATAAATATGATGTAACTTATGAAACACTGGCACAATTTGTTCCAGAATTACTAAGAATTTAGCTTAGTAAATCTCTCCTGACGTACCAAGGTCTGGTTGGCAAATGGTAGCATTTTGCAAAAAAATAAGTATTGTATAACAGAGCAGACTTTTTATTTAGCTCTAATTTTTATAGGTCTTTTCCTAGGGGGCGTGGCTCATATGGTAATTATGCTGTGCAGCCTAAAGACACGCCCCAGAGGATCCTGTGAGCCACACGCTCATGTAAAGACCATATTAATTAGCATTAAATAGCAAGGCCCATATCCATTAGACTATAAGGCGGATTTAAAAAAATAAAAAAACAAAATACTGAAGGGAGCAGAGTCTTGTGGAGATGTTATGTGGATTTTTATTTTTGGGGTAAGTAATACTTAAATGCATGGCTATAATTAATATCTGAACTACAAAGCAAGTTCCCAATCTTTGAAATGTACATAAGTGTATTTGATATAGATTATCTGCTGATCAGGTCCCTAATCGGGGAAAAGACGTCTTCGTCTGGGATCACGCCAAAAGATTTAGTTATGGTGAATTCATAGCAATTGATATAAATTGTTTTAATCTGGGCCTATAAACACACGTCTCGTAAAGTTGATGCTTTAGATGGAATATTACATAGTGTCTTTGTGAGGCCATCCATCTCCCGGCTTTGATTATGAACGTGAAAGTGTATCTGGGCCACACATGTATATAATGTGGGATGGTTTATTATCTCTCCTGTGGATACAAGAAGCAGTATTTTAGGACTACATTTAGGACATCGGAGTCTGTAAAGGACAGATTTATTAAAACTGTCCATCATTACAACTGTCTTTTTTGCCCATTGGAACACAGCATTAATTTCTTAAACTGTACTGGAAAAAGGAAAGATAGTCGAGCAGTTGCAGCCGTATATCACCAAGCGCAATTCCAAGGCGTCGGGTGAAGGTGTGTAAAGCCGCTGTCGCGGACGGAGGAGGGGACGCTGCGCTCTCCCACTGCTCGGGTCCGGCCGCTGCTGCGGCTGCCGCTGCTGCTCGGTGGTGGCTCGAGCGGTGGGCCGGATCCCGGGGACTCGAGCGGCGCTCCTCGCCCGTGAGTGAAAAGGGGATTTTGATGGTGGGGGTTTTGATTATTGTCCGTGACGCCACCCACGGTTGTGGTGATATTGGTGACACCACCGCTGCTCTAGACGGGGATCCCGGGAGCGGTGACAGGGAGCAGCTTTGTTGTTAGTTCTCCCCTCCGTGGGTAGGGGGTTAATTGCCCCGGGGCCCGGTGATAGGGTAGGGATGGATGGCAGGCAGGTTACGGGGCCTGGTGAGGTGCAGGGTCGCGGGGGCAGCGCTGTGCCGCACAGCACGGTGGTACTCACTCAGCCAATGAGGAGGACACAGTTCTCGGTAAAACACACGGCTGGATGGACGGGTCCCACAGACGGCTGCGGTGTTTTCCCCTGACCCCAGGTCGGTAATGTAAGTCCTTTCTTTCGCCTCAGTGCACGCTCCTCCTGCGCTCCGGGTTCCAGCTGGCTCCCCGGTTCGGTACCGGTTGGCCACCGCCCAGCCCCGGCTACCTACGGTTCCACCAACTGTCTTCCCGGCTCCCACAGACGGCCACTACCGTCTGCCTCACTCTCTACCCGAGGGTCCTAGGCTCCAACCTAGGCCCCTGTCTGCTTCTGTCTCCCTGCAGACCTCCTCCCTCTTCCTCTGCCTGGACTTGTCTGGACCTGCTTCCTGCCTCAGGCTAGCCAGACTCTTTGGTGGGCGTGCCTATCTGCTTGACTCCGCCCATCTAGTGTGTCTGTCTGAACCCGAGGGAAGGAATCAGGTCTCACTGGGGGTGACTGCTGTGAACTGCTGGGGGTGGGGGTGTATGTGTGTTGTTACCTGTGGCCCCTGGCTTGTCCAGGGCGCCACACCGTCACCACTGGACTCTGGAGAAGACATGTTCCATGCAGTGACATCACACTTCTCTAGCTGCGTCTGATGGATGAGTCTGCCTTTGGTGAATGTCAGGAGAATGATACCCGCCCGACTGCACTGTGCACAGCGTACAGGAGGAGGAAAATGCTCTGGGCTTGTTACTGTCATTCCTCATATTTGATCCAGCAGCCTCCTGTGCTGTGGTGTCCGTTTCCCTCTCCACTGAGCCACAGTCAGGTTTGGTCACTGTCCTGGTTCTGAACACTTTGTTTGTGTGCTCATTTCCTTTTTTCCAATAAGTGTTTCCATGCTGTAGTTTAGTCTGCCCTATCACCCAGTGGGTGTAACTATTTAAAGTAGTCCACTACTAAGTCAGCGCAGCACTCACATTCTGTTCAAATGTCCGAATACGGGGAGTCAGATGCCGGGCGCTGATTGGTCACAGGACTCACGGGTCATAACAATGTAACACGGGCCCCAGGAATGCAGTTTCAGACATCACCGGAGGATTATTTCTTTTTCCGGGTGCGAACAAAGGGAATGAGTAGGGGGTTTTCAAAATAGTGGACATCCCTTTTAAAGCTGCTCCAGGCTTCCATTTCCCGCTGGTGATATTTCTGAACTTGGACCCTTCTTGCAACTACAGTCTGTCTGTTTTATGTTTTTCCTGGCAGATTATTACTTTTGGTTTATCTTATTTTTACCGGCACCTTCCCCCGGATTCTTGAAGAGGTACGTGGTACCCTCAATGGCCATTTAGAAAGCAAAGGTCGGAGTGGTCATCTGAGTCATCTAGTTTATTTTCTTTCAGTCTGCGCAGGGACCTTTAGAGACTGTGCAGCTGGGACCTTCTAGTCTGTACAAGAACTGGGCAGGTCAGGTGTATTAGTTTTTAGTTAGACCATATTTCACATTTTGTTCAATGAGTGCACATCAGTGCACATTAAGGGTGCTTTACATGCAACGATATCTCTAACGATATGTCGTTGGGGTCACGGGATTCGTGACGCACATCCGGCATCGTTAGCGACGTCGTTGCGTGTGACACCTATGAGAGAGTGTTAACGATAAAAAATACTCACCTAATCGTTGATCGTTGACACGTCGTTCATTTTAAAAAAATCGTTGCTGGTGCTGGACGCAGGTTGTTCGTCGTTCCTGAGGCAGCACACATCGCTACGTGTGACACCCCGGGAACGATGAACAGCAGCGTTCCTGCATCCTCCGGCAACGAGGTGGGCATGTTGTTAATGCGGCTGGTCTCCGCCCCTCCGCTTCTATTAGCGGGCCGTTGTGTGACGTCGCTGTGACGGCGCACGAACCTCACCTTAAAAAAGAGGTTGTTCGCCGCCCACAGCGACGTCACTAGGAAAGAAAGTACGTGTTACGCGTCCTAGCGATATTGTGCGCCACGGTCAGCGATTTTTCCCGTGACGCACAAACGACGGGGGCGGGTGCGATCGCTAGCGATGTCGCTGCATGTAAAGTAGCCTTAACAATTATCAAAGCTCGGCCTTGGCTCCCTTTGTTGTATAGAATGAAAATCTTAATACTTAATATAAGATATTTTGGACAATTCTAGCTTCCAACTTTGTGGAAACAGTTTGGGAAAGGACATTTTCTGTTCCAGAATGACTGTGCCCAGTGCACAAAGCAATGTCAATGAAGGAATCCTTGGGGGAGTTTGGTTTGGAAGAACATGGCCAACTACACAGAGCCCAAACCTTAACCCCACCCAACATTTTTTGATGAACTAGAATGGAGATTACGATACGGGACAGACCATCATCAGGTGAGAAAACACTTATGCCTGATTCTCAGCAGATATTTAGGCTGCCTTCTCTAATGACGTTTGTGTTCATGCCCCCTAGACATCTATGACCTCCTGGAGTGAAGCATTCCCTGTCTACTCATGACCATGGAAGAGAAGCTCTAAAGGCTACTTTACACACTGCGATATCGGTCCCGATATCGCTAGTGTGGGTACCCGCCCCCATCTGTTGCGTGACACGGGCAAATCGCTGCCCGTGCCGCACAACATCGCCCAGAGCCGTCACACATACTTACCTGTCCGGCGACGTCACTGTGACCGGCGAACCGCCTCCTTTTTAAGGGGGCGGTCCGTGCGGCGTCACAGCGACGTCACTGAAGCGTCACTGAACCGCCGCCCAATAGCAGCAGAGGGGCGGAGATTCCCGCCCACCTCCTTCCTTCTGCATAGCAGCCGGGAGGCAGGTAAGGGGAGCTTCCTCGTTCCTGCGGCGTCACATGCAGCGATGTGTGCTGCCGCAGGAACGAGGAACAACTTCGTTACTGCTGCAGTAACGATTTTTAAGAATGGACCCCCATGTCACCGATTAGCGATTTTGCACGTTTTTGCAACGATGCAAAATCGCTTATCGGTGTCACACGCAACGGCATCGCTAATGCGGCCGGATGTGCGTCACCAATTCCGTGACCCCAACGACTCCGCATTAGCGATGTCGCAGCGTGTAAAGCCCCCTTAACTCCAATCTACAAATTTCTGAGATTCAGTTTATGGCCAGTGAGAATACGAAATACACACGCTTGTGATTTCCAAGAATCTCCAATGAGTTCCAGAGTGTCCATTTAGTTTATAGGCTTCATGTATTCATTCCAAGTTCTAGCAAAGTTCTGCAGAATAGAAAGCTGCATAATATGTAAAGCACCCATCAATCTGTAACAGGTAACAGCGCACCCATCACTCTGTTATAGTGCACCCATCAATCTGTAACAGTGCACCCATCACTCTGTAACAGGTAACAGCGCACCCATCACTCTGTTATAGTGCACCCATCACTCTGTAACAGTGCACCCATCACTCTGTAACAGTGCACCCATCAATCTGTAACAGTGCACCCATCAATCTGTAATAGTGCACCCATCAATCTGTAACAGGTAACAGCGCACCCATCACTCTGTTATAGTGCACCCATCAATCTGTAACAGTGCACCCATCACTCTGTAACAGTGCACCCATCAATCTGTAACAGTGCACCCATCAATCTGTAATAGTGCACCCATCAATCTGTAACAGCGCACCCATCACTCTGTAATAGTGCACCCATCAATCTGTAACAGTGCACCCATCACTCTGTAATAGTGCACCCATCAATCTGTAACAGTGCACCCATCAATCTGTAATAGTGCACCCATCAATCTGTAACAGTGCACCCATCAATCTGTAATAGTGCACCCATCAATCTGTAACAGCGCACCCATCAATCTGTAATAGTGCACCCATCAATCTGTAACAGTGCACCCATCACTCTGTAATAGTGCACCCATCAATCTGTAACAGCGCACCCATCAATCTGTAATAGTGCACCCATCAATCTGTAACAGTGCACCCATCAATCTGTAATAGTGCACCCATCAATCTGTAACAGCGCACCCATCAATCTGTAATAGTGCACCCATCAATCTGTAACAGTGCACCCATCTGTAATAGTGCACCCATCAATCTGTAACAGTGCACCCATCAATCTGTAACAGTGCACCCATCAATCTGTAACAGTGCACCCATCAATCTGTAACAGTGCACCCATCAATCTGTAATAGTGCACCCATCAATCTGTAACAGTGCACCCATCAATCTGTAACAGTGCACCCATCAATCTGTAACAGTGCACCCATCAATCTGTAATAGTGCACCCATCAATCTGTAACAGTGCACCCATCAATCTGTAATAGTGCACCCATCAATCTGTAACAGTGCACCCATCACTCTGTAATAGTGCACCCATCAATCTGTAATAGTGCACCCATAAATCTGTAACAGTGCACCCATCACTCTGTAATAGCGCACCCATCAATCTGTAATAGTGCACCCATCAATCTGTAACAGTGCACCCATCAATCTGTAATAGTGCACCCATCAATCTGTAATAGTGCACCCATCAATCTGTAACAGTGCACCCATCAATCTGTAACAGTGCACCCATCAATCTGTAACAGTGCACCCATCAATCTGTAACAGTGCACCCATCAATCTGTATCAGCGCACTAATCAATCTGTAATAGTGCACCCATCACTCTGTTATAGTGCATCCATCAATCTGTAACAGTGCACCCATCAATCTGTAACAGTGCACCCATCAATCTGTAATAGTGCACCCATCACTCTGTTATAGTGCACCCATCAATCTGTAACAGTGCACCCATCAATCTGTAACAGTGCACCCATCAATCTGTAATAGTGCACCCATCAATCTGTAATAGTGCACCCATCAATCTGTAACAGTGCACCCATCAATCTGTAACAGTGCACTCATCAATCTGTAACAGTGCACCCATCAATCTGTAACAGTGCACCCATCACTCTGTAACAGTGCACCCATCAATCTGTAACAGTGTACCCATCAATCTGTAACAGTGCACCCATCAATCTGTAACAGTGCACTCATCAATCTGTAACAGTGCACCCATCAATCTGTAACAGTGCACCCATCACTCTGTAACAGTGCACCCATCAATCTGTAACAGTGCACCCATCAATCTGTAATAGTGCACCCATCAATCTGTAACAGTGCACCCATCACTCTGTAACAGTGCACCCATCAATCTGTAACAGTGCACCCATCAATCTGTAATAGTGCACCCATCAATCTGTAACAGCGCACCCATCACTCTGTAATAGTGCACCCATCAATCTGTAACAGTGCACCCATCAATCTGTAATAGTGCACCCATCAATCTGTAACAGTGCACCCATCAATCTGTAATAGTGCACCCATCAATCTGTAACAGTGCACCCATCTGTAATAGTGCACCCATCAATCTGTAACAGTGCACCCATCAATCTGTAACAGTGCACCCATCAATCTGTAACAGTGCACCCATCAATCTGTAACAGTGCACCCATCAATCTGTAATAGTGCACCCATCAATCTGTAACAGTGCACCCATCAATCTGTAACAGTGCACCCATCAATCTGTAACAGTGCACCCATCAATCTGTAATAGTGCACCCATCAATCTGTAACAGTGCACCCATCAATCTGTAATAGTGCACCCATCAATCTGTAACAGTGCACCCATCACTCTGTAATAGTGCACCCATCAATCTGTAATAGTGCACCCATCAATCTGTAACAGTGCACCCATCACTCTGTAATAGCGCACCCATCAATCTGTAATAGTGCACCCATCAATCTGTAACAGTGCACCCATCAATCTGTAATAGTGCACCCATCAATCTGTAATAGTGCACCCATCAATCTGTAACAGTGCACCCATCAATCTGTAACAGTGCACCCATCAATCTGTAACAGTGCACCCATCAATCTGTAACAGTGCACCCATCAATCTGTATCAGCGCACTAATCAATCTGTAATAGTGCACCCATCACTCTGTTATAGTGCATCCATCAATCTGTAACAGTGCACCCATCAATCTGTAACAGTGCACCCATCAATCTGTAATAGTGCACCCATCACTCTGTTATAGTGCACCCATCAATCTGTAACAGTGCACCCATCAATCTGTATCAGCGCACTAATCAATCTGTAATAGTGCACCCATCACTCTGTAACAGTGCACCCATCAATCTGTAACAGTGCACCCATCAATCTGTAACAGTGCACCCATCAATCTGTAATAGTGCACCCATCACTCTGTTATAGTGCACCCATCAATCTGTAACAGTGCACCCATCAATCTGTAACAGTGCACCCATCAATCTGTAATAGTGCACCCATCAATCTGTAATAGTGCACCCATCAATCTGTAACAGTGCACCCATCAATCTGTAACAGTGCACTCATCAATCTGTAACAGTGCACCCATCAATCTGTAACAGTGCACCCATCACTCTGTAACAGTGCACCCATCAATCTGTAATAGTGTACCCATCAATCTGTAACAGTGCACCCATCAATCTGTAACAGTGCACTCATCAATCTGTAACAGTGCACCCATCACTCTGTAACAGTGCACCCATCAATCTGTAACAGTGCACCCATCAATCTGTAACAGTGCACCCATCAATCTGTAATAGTGCACCCATCACTCTGTAACAGTGCACCCATCAATCTGTAACAGCGCACCCATCAATCTGTAACAGTGCACTCATCATTCTGTAACAGTGCACCCATCAATCTGTAACAGTGCACCCATCAATCTGTAACAGTGCACCCATCAATCTGTAACAGTGCACCCATCAATCTGTAACAGTGCACCCATCACTCTGTAACAGTGCACCCATCACTCTGTAACAGCGCACCCATCAATCTGTAACAGGTAACATCCTTGTAAATGTGCACCTGCTCTTATGTAGTATTGTTCATAGTGACTATCACGTCTTGTGATTGTGTCAGTAACATATTATATAAACTGTAGATATTGGGGTAAAATATTGGGGGGTTTTTGAGTCGCTGATTTGCGACAGTTCCAGGCGATCAGTCATCATTGATAAATGCATAAACTCCATTTAGTGTGCGGCGCTCCGCTCCTCTCCGCTCTCTGCCAGGCTGATCTATAGGATGCACTTATCATTAATACAGTAACTACATGTCTTTAACATGTCCCCGGAGATTTCTAAAGAACCCTCCTGGGATCACGTCCTCACCCGGAAAGATCAGTAAAATCTCTCTCGGGTTCGTCTTCATCAATAGCACAATAGCTAAGTATATATAATTAACGATGACAAACACTGAACAAGGCTTTCAATGAGCCAAAGACTCAGCGAGACAATAAAATACACAGAATATATGTATCCATGAATACAGGGGTGAGAGCAGTAATGACCAAGTTCTGATAATAGGTCACTGCAAACTATGGTGGTATCACTTCATTCTGATAGCCTGCAATACCAGTCTCAGACTATGGGTAAGGGTGGCGCTCTTTCTGAAAGAAGAAACTATGTTTTTCTAAGCTAAATCAACCACTTTAAACGTACGTCCAATTTTAACACCGGAAAATGTGAAGTGAACCCGCAATGGCAAAATCTGCATCAAAAAAAGGATTTTATAGTGTGTGGCATCAATAAGGGGCGCATTAAAGGGGCATTTTACTGCGTGGGGGTAAATAAGTAGTCATCATAGAGGGAACATTTTACAAGTGGGACACTAAGGGGGCATTATACTGTTTGGGGTAACTGAGAGGGCATTATACTATTTGGGGGCACTGAGCGGGCATTATACTATTTGGGGTCACTAAGGGGGTATTATACTGTTTGGGGTCACTGAGGAGGCATTATACTGTTTGGGGTCACTGAGGGGGCCTTATACGGTTTGGGGTCACTGAGGGGGCATTATACTGTGTTACGAGGGGGACCCGGGGAAGCGTGCCAAGATGGTATAGAGACAGCTTCCGCCGGTCAAGGTCCACTGTGCGGTGTAGGTGACCGCTGCTATGGTTATTGAAGAGTGAGCGGGTTGCTGCGGACGATCGTCTGCTACGTCACAGACAATCTGCGTACACTGGCCCGCCCTAACCCGTGAGGGTTGTATGGCACGGGGCTCAAGCTCGGTGTACTTTTTGCATGAGGAAGCACAGCGGTGCCCACGCACATGTGCCCAGAGGAAAGTCACGAAAATGTAGCACGAGGGTAGCACAGCGGTGCCCACGCACGTGTGCTTCAAGAACCAGGTGAATCCGAAGGAGTACCGAGGAGCTTACCTAGGGCAGGAACACGGCCTGCAAACAAGGTACTGCCGGGGCAGGAAGGGCAGGAACACGGCCTGCAAACAAGGTACTGCCAGAGCAGCAAGGGCAAAGCCCACAAGTAGACAAAAATGCCTGTACAGCAGCGTAGCCGCACGCTGCCAGTCATCCAACAATAGAGGACGGTCACGCGCCACCATATTGGCAGGAGGAGCTTTTAAGGAGGCGCAGCTCCACCCAAGGGCGGGCGCGAGGCGGAGATGACAGCCTTGGCCCAATCAGGGTCCACGACATCCCAGGCCGGCCAGTCAGGGTTCACCACATCACCAGCCTAGTCATCAAGCCGTGTGACGTCAGTGGGTGAATCAGAACATGCCACGTAGTGCACATGCTCATCTTCCCGCCTCTGGGACATAGAAGCGGGATCCTTGGTTTCACAATGTGCAAGTATAACGGAAGTCTTGCTGCTTCCCTGAGCAGTTAAGCTCTGCACATTGTGTAGTCTCCCAGACCTTCGGCGCTGCTGAGCAGGAGGGATCGTGGCAGGCAAAGAATGGGAGACCACTTCATTCCTTGCAACAGGAGAACCACGAGGTGCAATGCTCCTGCTGCCTCTCTGAGCAGGCATCCCCTGCATATTGTGCAATCTCCCAGACCTTCGGTGCTGCTGAGCAGGAGGGCTCGTGGCAGGCAAGGAATGGGAGACCACATCATTCTTTGCAACAGGCGAGCCACGAGGTGTAACATACTGTTTGGGGTCATTGAGAGGGCATAATACTGTTTGGGTTCACTGAGAGGGCATAATACTGTTTGGGGTCACTGAGGGGGCATTATACTATTTGGGGTTGCTGAGGAGGGCATTGTACTGTTTGGGGGCATCATTTGGTTTAGACTGACTGGGAACAGTATTGTATTTTTTGGGAGCATTACTGGTCATCACACTGTATGAGGGTAGGGATGGGGCATCATACTTTTTAGGACTATTAAGGGGGCATTGTTCTGTGTGTGGGTATCTAAGTGGACATTATACTGATGTACCGCCCCGCGGGCTCGGCTGCAACCGCCGAGCCGCTCGGATCCATGCTCGTACTGCAGGCGGTGGCTCAAGCCTCCCATGGACCCGGGGGTCACGTCACTCTGTAAGGGAGCTGGCGCTGCACGCGGGGACTTGGGATGTTTGGATTTGGAGTGATAGTTTGTGACGCCACCCATGGGTTATGGTGATTGTAGACACCACCGCTGCGGTGAAGGTGTGGGGGCTCCCGGGAGCGGTGTAGTGGCGCAGCTAGGTGTTGGCCCCTCCGTGGGTAGGGGATTTTGGTCCCGGGGTCCGATGCGAAGTGGGGGGACGGGTGCTTCGCTGGTCTCGGAGATGGTGCTGGCGCAGGGCAGTGCAGGTGCGGTGCAGCGCGGCGCGGCGCTCGGCCCGAGGGCACTGGTGTACTCCCTCTATCCCGAATCGTGGGGCTGTTGTCTTCAATCAGGCCTTGTGTCGGAGTGAACCCCTGAGGTCCAAGCTGCTATAAGTTAATTTGACTAAAAGGTGGCTACTAGCCTAGTCGGGGTTTGAGTACCCTGCCTGGTGCTCCGGTATCCAGTTGGTTCCCTGGTTCGGTTCCGGTGGGCCACTACCCTGTCCCGGTCCCTTACGGTTCCACCGGTCGTCTTCCCGGTCTCCTGCAGGCGGCCACCACTGTCTGCCTCCTGGCCAAAGGGCGTCCGGGCTCCAACCCGAACCCCCTGTCAGTTCTGTCACTCTCCCTACTCCTCTCCTTCCTCTCCCTCTCACTACAGACTCTTCTCTGTTTTTCCCGCCTCAGGCCATCAGAACTCCTGGTGTGAACCTCAGAACCTGAGATGGTGACTCAGGTTGTTAAGGGTGGCTGCTGTGACCCTTTTTAGGTGGGGGGTGTTGTGCGTGGGACTATCTGTGACCCCTGGCTAGTCCAGGGTGTCACATTGACTTGTTTAGGCCTCCTGCTGTCATTAAGTAGCCTAGCCTCTAAAGAGATGACTGATTTCTGAAAATTTTGTAGCCTATTTGTTTGAGCAGGGACAGTGGTCAGAGTTGCCCCTTTACTTGTAACAGTGGAACCGGGTCTCTGTTACAGTCATATGAAAAAGTTTGGGCACCCCTATTAATGTTAACCTTTTTTCTTTATAACAATTTGGGTTTTTGCTATTTCAGTTTCATATATCTAATAACTGATGGACTGAGTAATATTTCTAGATTGAAATGAGGTTTATTGTACTAACAGAAAATGTGCAATCCGCATTTAAACAAAATTTGACAGGTGCAAAAGTATGGGCACCTCAACATAAAAGTGACATTAATATTTTGTAGATCCTCCTTTTGCAAAAATAACAGCCTCTAGTTGCTTCCTTCCTTAGCTTTTAATGAGTTCCTGGATCCTGGATGAAGGTAGATTTGACCATTCCTGTTTACAAAACAATTCCTGTTCAGTTAAGTTTGATGGTCGCCGAGCATGGACAGCCGCTTCAAATCATCCCACAGATTTTCTGGCTGGCTTCACTTCGCTCCCCGGTCGGTACCGGCGGGCCACCGCCCAACCCCGGTCCTACGGTTCCGCGTTGATTCACCACTCCTGCAGACGGCCACCACCGTCTGCCAACCTTGTTGTCAGTGCCTGGGCCACAAACCCAGACACTCTCCACTTCAACCTCCTCCACTTAACTCCTAAACTCAACTGTCACTTTTCCCGCCTCCAGGCCTGTGAACTCCTCGGTGGGTGGGGCCAACCGCTTGGCTCCGCCCAGCCTGGTGTGGACATCAGACCCTGGAGGGAGGCAACAAGGATTTTGTGTTTCGCTAATGTTACTGTCTGGTGGGGGTGGAGGTGTGTGTGTTACCTGTGACGACCTGGCTAGTCCAGGGCACCACATTCCCCCTTGGTGAAATGCAGACCATTCGCGGGCTGCCCGTCCATCACCGGTTTTATTTTTTTTTCAAAACTGTAAAACATAAATAACATGTAAACAGTAAACATAATAAACATAAGCATTTTTGTCAGGTCACTTGAACGTTACACATGAAAACATTTTTAATAATGACGGACAGACGGATGTCTTCCGCTCTCCCACCCAAGCAACCTAACCCTGATGCTGCCCCTAAGAAGTGGGCAGCACCCTTTGACCCCAGTCCAGGTTCAGGCTGCCCGAGCGGGAACGGGTACGGTAACTCGCACCCGACTGTCACTTCAGGGGACCCCACGTCCAGTGGGACCCCTGACCCCCGGAGGATGGCCACCGGTCCTGGTGGTGGCCGGGCCAAAGCCTGCTCTGCTGCGGGCCCTTCCTCCAATCTGCCTCTCCGGAGGCGGCAACGGTTTCCATCCACAATACTATTTACAAGCCCACAAGTTCGTGGGTGGCCTGCTAGTTCTCGGCCATGTTCATGAGCAGTTTCTCATGTGGGCGGTAAAAACATATAGAGTCCCTCCGGGGACAACTTGCCGGCAACGGCCGGGATAATCATGTAGATAATCAGATGATCTTTCAGTTGATTTTGGTTTCATTCATTCACATATTTACACAATCAACAAGTTGCACCCCTAAATGTCGGTTTCCCTATACCTAAGCGGGGGCCTACCTAGGTTGGAGCGTGTGGACCTTCGTGGCCCAATGTCAGTAATTACAGGCGAGGGGACAGAGGAGACAACCTGTTCCTCTTCCCGTAAATCATGTGGGGCAGGCGGAGACCCAAGGGGGCTAGGTACAGGTGCAGCCCTGGGCACTGGTTCGCTGGCGGTTACTTCCGTTTCCTTTTCCTCCACGGGTTGTGGGAACATTATTACCGGAATAATTACCGCGCCATTCTGCGTAGGCCAGTATACTGGGAAATCACCCATTACTGTGTGGATCACCTCTTTTTCTCTCTCCCTGGTTGGTCTGGGGGCCGGAACTTCAGCTGCCACCTTCAATGGAGATGGGCACCTCTTCAGGTGGTCCCTGGAAACTGTGGCCGAAGTCTTCCCCTGGTCACGACTGATCTGGTAGGCCTTCTCATTCTCCCATTCAGTGGGTTGTATGACATACGGGGTTTTCTCCCACTGGTCATCAAGCTTGTGGGTTCTTCTCTTCCGTTTTAGTACTACATCCCCAGGTTTAAAGGGACCAGCTGGAGCCCGCCTGTTGAAGTACTGTTCTTGCTGTTCCCGGCTCCGACACAGGTTCCTTTCCACGTACTCCTGGACCTGTCAGTACTGCGCTCTTCACCGAGTGTCCCAACCAGTAGTCGAAGGAAGGGCCTCTGGAGCTTCCAAGTCCATATCTAGGTCCACCGTCAACCGGCCCGGTCGGGCTCTCATCAAATACACTGGTGTACATTTGGTAGAGCTAGAGGGAATGTTATTGTACATGTCGACCAGGTCAGGCAGCTTTTCTGGCCACAGGTTCCGCTCTTCTAACGGTAGCGTCTTAAGGAGACCCAGGACCAGATGGTTCATCTTCTCACACATGCCATTAGTATCGGCATGGTAAGGAGTGGTCCAAATCTTCTTGCAGCCGTATAGCTGGCAGAATTCTTGAAACACCTCCGCTTCAAAAGCCGGGCCCTGATCAGTAAGCACCCTCTCCGGGTACCCGTGCAGTCAGCAAAAGTAGGCCTGGAATGCTCTAGCGGCGGTATGGCCGGTCAGGTCTTTGACTGGGACAACCACCATGAATCTCGAATAGTGGTCTACAATGGTCAGGGCGTAGGTGTACCCACTTCGGCTAGGGGTGAGTTTGACGTGGTCCAGGGTGACCAACTCCAGCGGCTGATGGGTAATTATTGGGCGTAGAGGGGCCTTCTGGCCTTCAGTTCCCGATACAGTTTCCCCTAGTCCAGATGCAGCCGGGCTCGTTCCTTCCACAGCCGTTGGGCCTCTGGAGGAGCCGCAGGGTCCATTCTAGCAGAACCTTGTTCAATCATGGTCTTGACCACTTGGACGGCAGGCGCTTGGTCTTGGGCTTCTTGCCATCCCTGACTGGGTAGCGGGTCCAGGTTCGCCTGTTGCTGCTTGACATGCAACTTTTCGACTGGTGGCCGGTGAAATGCGGGCAACTCGATTTCTTCGAGATCATCGCCCTCCGACCCTTCATCCGGTAGGTGGGGCATCCGGGATAGCGCGTCCACGTTGGTGTTCTTACAGCCGGCTCGGTACTTGATCGTGAAGTCATAGTTAGACAGCCTGGCCACCCACCGCTGCTCCAACACGCCCAGCTTGGCCGTGTCCAGATGGGTTAACGGATTATTGTCCGTATAGGCGGTGAACTTAGCTGCTGCGAGGTAATGGCGGAATCGCTCGGTAATGGCCCACACCAGGGCTAGGAACTCAAGCTTGAAGGAGCTGTAATTCTCAGGGTTCCTTTCCGTGGGCCGGAGTTTTCTGCTGGCGTAGGCGTTCACTTTTTCCCTTCCATTCTCGACCTGGGACAGGACTGCTCCCAAGCCTACATTACTGGCATCGGTGTAGAGGATGAATGGGAGACTGTAGTCGGGGTACGCCAGGATTTCTTCCCCGGTCAAGGCCGTCTTCAGCTGGCGGAAGGACTCTTCATGCTTCTCTTCCCACGCCAACGGGGTTCCAGGGGACCTGCCACCCTTGGTCTGTCCCACGAGGAGGTCTTGCATGGGAGCGGCTATCTTCGTGTATCCCTTAATGAAGCGGCAATAGTAGCCCACCAGGCCCAGGAACTGCCTCACCTCTCTCACCGTGGTCGGCCTCAGCCAGTCCCGAATGGCAGTGATCTTGTCGGGATCTGGGGCGACGCCTTCCGCGCCCACCACATGTCCGAGGTACTGCACCCTGGGTTTCAGTAGGTGGCACTTAGAGGGCTTCAATTTCATCCCATATTTTTCTAGGGACGCGAACACTTCAGCCAGATGTTCCAGGTGGGCCTCGTACGTCTGGGAATACACGATCACATCGTCCAGGTACAGCAAGACCGTTTCGAAATTGAGATGTCCCAGGCAGCACTCCATGAGCCATTGGAAGGTTCCAGGGGCATTGCACAGCCCGAACGGCATGCTGTTAAACTCGCAAAGTCCCATGGGAGTGGCGAATGCCGTCTTCTCACGATCCTCTGGTGCGACCGCTACCTGCCAGTACCCGCTAGTAAGGTCAAGGGTAGAGAAGAAGTTAGCAGTTCTCAGCGCAGCTAGCGACTCGATACAGGGGAGAGGATAGGCATCTTTATGCGTGATCTGGTTGATCTTCCGGTAATCCACACACATTCTCATGGTGCCGTCCTTCTTCTTTACCAGCACCAGTGGGGCTGCCCAGGGACTACAACTATCCCGAATGACCCCTGCCTCCTTCATGTTCCTCAACATGTCTTTAACGCATTGATAGTGTGCTGGCGGAATGGGCCTATACCTCTCTTTGATGGGTAGGTGTAGGCCTGTAGGGATATGGTGTTGAACCCCCTTAATCCTCCCGAAATCTTATGGGTGCTTGCTGAAAACCTGTTCATACTCCTGTATACCCCCTCTTTGTGATGCGTGGGTGTGGTTTCAGTACCTACGTGTAGCGTGTAGTTCCTGGCACCACTCCTCTAACTGTTCAGGGGGTGTATGGTTGCTGGCAGGGGATGCTGAGGTAGGAGGGACGGCTTCGTGAATGGTGTGAGGGTCTAGGGTGAGCAACTTGGCGAGGGTAGCGTAATGGGGAAGCCTGACTTCCTCCTCTCCAAAATTCAGCATTCTTACAGGCACTCTCCCCTTTTTAACGTCAACCACCCCTCTGGCCGCCATCACCGTGGGCCAGTGTTCAGAAGGCGTGGCTTCCACCATCGCCGGGTAGTCGCACCCCTGGGGGCCTACTGCTGCCCTGCACCAAATCATCATCTCATTTCGGGGTGGCACTACCAAGGGGGCCACATCCATCACCCTTACTCCACCAATCTCTCCACCAGTTGAGTTCACTTGCTGCCGATACAGAAGAGCCCGGATCTCACGCTGCCACAGCCCTTTGTCTGCCTCCTCCTGCCGTGGCGGCCAACTGCTGCAACAGTCTCAGCACCTCACTCATACAATGCTCTATCACATTGGTCCCTAGGATTACTTTTGGGTTATGGTCACTGGGTTCATTCATCACCACAATCATCCCTTGGTCCTTTAACTCCGCACACCCCACGGTCAGGGTCACTTGTTTGTATCCCACTTGAGTTAGAGGGAGTCCATTGGCTGCGACCAGGGTCAGGCTATTATCAGAGGGGGCAAGTTCGTCAGTACCCCAATACCGCTGGTACAGTGTATATGTCGCGGGCGGGGAGGGGACGCTGCGCTCACCCACTGCTTGGGTCCGGCTGCTGCTGCTGCTCGGTCGGTGGCTCAAGCGGTGGGCCGGATCCTGGGGACTGGACGCTGCTCCTCGCCCGTGATTGAAAGGGGGTGGTTTGTTTTAGGGATATTGTCCGTGACGCCACCCACGGTTGTGGTGAGGTTGTGACACCACAGCTGCTCTGGACGGGGATCCCGGGAGCGATGACAGGGAGCAGCTTGGATGTTGTTTCTCCCCTCCGTGGGTAGGGGGGTTGGTTGTCCCGGGGCCCGGTGAGGGAGGGATGGCAGATGGGCTACGGGGCCTGGTGAGGTGCAGGGTCGCGGGGGCAGCGCTGTGCCGCACGGCACGGTGGTACTCACTCAGCCAATGATGAATGCAAAGTCTCCGGTAAAACAAACGGCTGGATGGACGGGTCCCACAGACGGCTGCGATAGCTCTCCCGGTAGGTTGGTGGTGACTGCCTTTCCCTGCACCTGTGTTGTGTTCACGGTTCCAATGGCTTCCCACCGGTAACCCGCTCCCCAGCTTGGATGGGTGCTGAGGGAGCCCCTTTTGCCCGCTGGCCCTGGGAACTGTAGCCTTGGCGGTGACTGTATTTCCCTTCACGGTTTGAGTGGTTGCCTTCAATCGGGTCTTGACTACTGGGAAACCCCGGAGGTTCCCTTCGCTAACGGATTTGACCGGTTTTACGGCGACTCCTAGCCTGGTCGGGGTCCGTAAGCCCTGCCGAATGGTGCTGGCTTCTCTTCGCTCCCCGATCCGGTACCGGCGGGCCACCACCCGTCCCCGGTCCTTACGGTTCACTTCAATCAGCCTCTACTGCAGACGTTCACCACCGTCTGCCAACGTTGCTGTATGTGCCCGGGCCACGCACCCGGACACGGTCAGTCTCCTCTACTACCACTTCACTCCTCACTTCCACTCCTCTCAAAACTGATCTGTTCTGTTCTCCTTTTCCCGCCTCCAGGACTGTGAACTCCTCAGTGGGCGGGGCCAACCGCCTGGCCCACCCCCTGGTGTGGACATCAGCCCCTGGAGGGAGGCAGCAAGGATTTGTGTTTGACCTAGATGTGCCTAGCCGGGGTGTGGGGTGTGTTGTTGCAGTACCTGTGACGTCCTGGCTTGTCCAGGGCGCCACATATATGGTATAGTGGTTACCTGTGATCCTGTGTCCAAGAGGGCCATGAGCGGGATGACATCCACTGCCAGAGGGATGATGAGGCGAGCTCCGACGTACCGGTCTCGCCAATCGGGGGGGCCGTTGGTGTCTACTCCTGAGGATTGGCCCTTGGCCCCAGGGGTTGCTCGTTTAAAGGGCACCGCCTAGAGTAGTGGCCAGGCTTGCTGCACCTGTAACAAATAGGAGGCCCATACCGTGAGTCATTGGTCCTTCTCCGCTGCATCCAGGGGACGTCCTCCGGGCTGTCGGCGAGCTGGATCCCTCCTGGGGGCTTGACTCTCGTCGGAAGCTGGAGTGCGGCGAGGATCTTGGCTAGGTCTCCATCCATGCGTCGGACCTGGGCCGCTAGTTCCTCCATCATCCCGACGGGCGCTGCAGGGGCCAGTAGAGCTGGGGGTGGAGGTGCCACCGTGATAGGAGCGGTCTCAGCTGGCCATGAAGCTGCCTCAGGAGCGTCTGGCGTTGGGGCCTGCAGGGCCTTGATGGCCCGCTCTTTCAATACTGCAAAGTCCAGATTGGGGTGTTCTAGGGCCCACAGCCGTAGCTGCTTGCGGTCCTCCGCAGACCCCAGCCCTTGCAGAATTGTTCTACTAGCATCTTATTGCTGTCCGCATCATTAATAGTGTCCACCCGCTTCAGTGTACGGAGGGCTGTTTGCAGGCGCAGGGCATAGTCTCTTATATTATCCGCAGGCCGCTGTCGGCATTGATAAAACTGCATCTGCAGCTCTCCTTCTGTGCGGGTCTCAAAAGCAATTTGTAGTTTCTCGAAAATGGTAGTCACCGAGGCCCGGTCCGCGTCGGTCCAGGTCTCCGCCTCCTTCTCAGTCGCGCCGGTTAGCTGCCCTAGCACATCGCTATGTGTGACGCCGCAGGAACGAGGAACCTCTCCTTACCTGCCTCCCGGCCGCTATGAGGAAGGAAGGAGGTGGGTGGGATGTTCCGGCCACTCATCTCCGCCCCTCTGCTTCTATTGGGCGGCCGCTCAGTGACGTCGCTGTGACGCCGCACGGACCGCCCCCTTAGAAAGAAGGCGGTTCGCCGGTCACAGCGACGTCACCGGACAGGTAAGTAGTGTGACGGGTCTGCGCGATGTTGTGCGGCACGGGCAGCGATTTGCCCGTGTCGCACAACAGATGGGGGTGGGTACCCACGCTAGTGATATTGGGACTGACATCGCAGCGTGTAAAATAGCCTTTAGGCAGTAGCTGTATACCCTCACGGTGCGGACGGTTGCCTTCTAACGGGTCTTTGGCTGTTAGGAAACCCCTGGGGTTCCTGTCACACTCGGATTTGACTGTTCACAGCGACTCCAAGCCTAGTCGGGGTCCGATGGCCCTGCCTGTGTGTGCTGGCTTCACTTCGCTCCCCGGTCGGTACCGGCGGGCCATCGCCCGACCCCGGTCCTACGGTTCCGCGTTGATTCACCACTCCTGCAGACGGCCACCACCGTCTGCCAACCTTCTTGTCAGTGCCTGGGCCACAAACCCAGACACTCTCCACTTCAACCTCCTCCACTCAACTCCTAAACTCAACTGTCACTTTTCCCGCCTCCAGGCCTGTGAACTCCTCGGTGGGTGGGGCCAACCGCTTGGCTCCGCCCAGCCTGGTGTGGACATCAGACCCTGGAGGGAGGCAACAAGGATTTTGTGTTTGGCTAATGTTACTGTCTGGTGGGGGTGGGGGTGTGTGTGTGTTACCTGTGATGACCTGGCTAGTCCAGGGCGCCACATTGGTACCATTATATTGTGTGTGGAGCTGTTGAGGTGATTACATGGTGTAGGATGGCTGTGGAGGATTCTACTGTGGGAGTCATCATCCTGTGTTTGGGGGCTGTGGGAGATCATACTGAGCTTGAGGGCTGTGGGAGATCATACTGAGCTTGAGGGCTGTGGGAGATCATACTGAGCTTGGGGATGTGACATATCAAAACTGAGCTTGGGAGCTTTTGGGGATCATACCGAGCTTGCAGGCTATGGGGAATCATACTATGCTAGCCTTGAGGGCTGTGGGAGATCATCAAACTGTATCACAATTATGGGGGATCATACTGTGAGGATTATTATTCTGTATATAGGGAGCTCTAGGGCAACATACTGCATAGGTCTCATCATTCTGTGTGTGGAAGCACACTTTTGGGGGTCTGTGGAGGCCATTATAGCCGCCTGTGGGGGTCATGCTGTAGTGGGGCATCAAACTGAGGGGGGGGGCATTGTAAGAACGATCAGACTTTGTAAGGACCATAAGATTGTGAGTGGGATCATACTTTTTTGGGGACAGTGGTGGTTCATACTGTTTTTGGGGCTGTTGGGGCCATCTTACTGTGTGTGTGGGGCTGTAGGGACATCATACTATTTTGTGGGGAGCTGTTGATGATGGTACAATTGCTGAAAATTACTACCACTCCTGATCTAGTGAAATAATAGGTTTCACACGTGCCTCTATTCAACTTAATACAAAAAGTAATAATAGAATGTAGCGCCCCTGAAGCTATCAGGGAGCTACAAGGTACTGCATCTCCACCAGGATGCAGGGCCTACCCCCAGGGACCCAGAAGACCAGTGCCGGTAACAACAAAAACATTCCAGTTAATCCCTGTTGTTCCCCAAAATTCCCCAAAGACTGGTACCAGACTAGGGTTGGACCTAATGGATGGCCACATAGAGGTGGAGCCGATCCAGTCCACTAGACGACCAGAAGGGAGGGGCAGACAGTGGACAGTGTGAGTCAGGAGTCGGTGATAGAGAAGAAGTAAGCGGACGCACTGAAAGGAGTGTGACTGTGACCTGAGAGCCCAGGCCTGTGGTTGCCGGTGGAGTACTCCTGGAGCCACAGCACCAACAGCGTACAGAATCCTAGGTCAGGCAAACACTTCAGGCAGACCTGATAAAATCTGCATAGTGAGAGGGACGATCCAGGACCTCACTGACCTTAAAGTTCGGGACTCAGTCGTAACAGGAGAATCGGGAACAGGACCAA
Source organism: Anomaloglossus baeobatrachus (assembly GCF_048569485.1). Taxonomy (NCBI): domain Eukaryota; kingdom Metazoa; phylum Chordata; class Amphibia; order Anura; family Aromobatidae; genus Anomaloglossus; species Anomaloglossus baeobatrachus. Next base: position 38,838,296 of record NC_134354.1, on the reverse strand, counting down.
AGACTCCGACCCCACAGGGTTCACGCTACCGTCATATGGACTACCATTGAGAGACTACCAGGAGGGGACCTCCAGCCGCTCCAGGCCACGGGAACCCACCAACCAAAGACAGGTGCAGGGGATAGAAGCCACCAGGACACTAAACCGGAACTGGGACTAAGGGGACCAGCGGTCAAGACCAGCCTTCCTCGGGTGACCAGTTTCCATCTGACTGTGAGTAAAGGAACCAGTTACACTGTAACCCCCTGTATGGCCTACCTTCTTTCTGCACCCATCTATATCACTTATCCTCTGGGGCCTGGCCCTTCTTCCGGAAGGCCTAACATCCAGACTGCCCTAAAAGACTTTGGGGGACTTCAATATGGTAAATTATCTAATTGATTCTGTATTTGTATTTTTTAATGTTTTTTATGGTTTTTAAAAAATAAATGGAAAACTTTGAATTGGGTTGACCTGATTTAAAAAAAAATATATAAATAAATAAAAATGCCATTACCTATTGTCTATTGTGTCCCAGTCTACACAGCAAAGCTGAAAACCTCCCAGTAATGAGAACTTCTGACACAAGTTTATGAAATAAATTAAATAAAACTTTTTGAAATCTTGTCATTTTCTGATGACACATTACCTTTATATCAGTGAGATGTCGTCCAGGTTAGCAGCCGTAGACAGCAGTCTTCCGCAAACACGGCCGTCTGGATGATGGGAAGATGGAGGTTGTAAACTGAGCAACATTATTTATATTGAATTGGAAATGTAACAGGGACAGACAATTACTGCCGTGTTTAGAACCTCTGCACTTTCCTATTACACTTCGCCATTAGCCCCGATGACTTAAATCCTCCCTTATACTTAAAGGGCTTTTATTGGCATCATCCAACGCTCGTTCCGTAATAGAACAATAGGTTTCACGTTCTCAGATGCATTTTGTCAAATGCGTCTTCAGTGCACTCATCCTCCAGGAGATTGTAAAACGTCTCGGTGTACAGTAATGCTCTATGGCTTTTCATGGCCGGGATGTATATTACATTGTCTTTATGGTTTGTGGCATTTACAAGCTACTTCACTTCTAATTATCCTCCTGTAGATTATTTACTGCCAATCAGGACTACAAGTTTCCAAACTGATTTCTCCAACTTTTCTCCATGCAATGGCTGGTTTGGGTTTGGGCTATCCTGGCCATGTCATCCTGTGACCACCATACTTATTGCTAATCCCATTATGGACTGTTATGTCATATGGTGGTGGAGCATCCTTGAAGCTCTTTTTCTATGGACGACACAGAAAGATGCCATGTCTACAGCATGGTGATCAAGTTGGAAGAGTTTGAGGGCTGTGGGGGATCATACTGAACTTAGGGGCTGTGAGGGATCATACTGTGCTTGGGGGATCATACCGAGCTTGGGGGCTGTGAGGGATCATACTGAGCTTGGGGGCTGTGAGAGATCATACTGAGCTTGGGGACTGTGAGGGATCATACTCTGCTTGGGGACTGTGAGGAATCATACTGAGCTTGGGGACTGTGAGTGATCATACTGTGCCTGGGGGATCATACCGAGCTTGGGGGCTGTGAAGGATCATACTGAGCTTGGGGGCTGTGAGGGATGATACTGTGCCTGGGGGATCACACCGAGCTTGGGGGCTGTGAGGGATCATACTGAGCTTGGGGACTGTGAGGGATCATACTCTGCTTGGGGACTGTGAGGAATCATACTGAGCTTGGGGACTGTGAGGAATCATACTGAGCTTGGGGACTGTGAGGGATCATACTGAGCTTGGGGACTGTGAGTGATCATACTGTGCCTGGGGGATCATACCGAGCTTGGGGGCTGTGAAGGATCATACTGAGCTTGGGGGCTGTGAGAGATCATACTGAGCTTGGGGGCTGTGAGGGATCATACTGAGCTTGGGGGCTGTGAGGGATCATACTCTGCTTGGGGGCTGTGAGGGATCATACTGAGCTTGGGGACTGTGAGGGATCATACTGAGCTTGGGGACTGTGAGGGATCATACTGAGCTTGGGGACTGTGAGGGCTCATACTCTGCTTGGGGGCTGTGAGGGATCATACTGTGCTTGGGGGCTGTGAGGGATCATACTGTTCTTGGGGGCTGTGAGGGATCATACTGTTCTTGGGGGCTGTGAGAGATCATACTATGCTTGGGGGCTGTGGTGACTATCAAACTGTATCATGATTATGGGGGATCATACTCTGAGCTTTATTATTCTGTAGATAGGGAGCTGTAGGGCATTATAATGTATACAGAATAGTAACTTGTCTCTCTCTCCCATTCTCCCTCTCTCACTCTCCCTCTCCATTTCTCCCAATTTCCCATTCTCCCTCTCTCCATTTCTCCCACTCTCCCTCTCTCCATTTCTCCCTCTCTCGCTCTCCCTCTCTCCCACTCTCCCACTCTCGCAGTCTCTCACACTCTCCTTTTCTCCCTCTCTCTCACTCTCACCACCGAAATCATATTAACTGACACGTGTTACGTCCGGATGGTGGAAGCACTGGACCGTACACCGATTTCCCCTGAGGAGGCAGCCAGGCCGGTCACCCCGCCAGAGGGTCCTGATGCACGGCAGCCGAAGCACTATTGGTAGCCAGACAGTCCGTAGAGGAGTAGGAAAGGTGGATGTTGCTGAACACACGGAGTTCTGGACGGTAGTCCGGGTGACGAGGCTCAGGGTTCGAGGCCGGGTTGTAGGTTCAGGCGGAATCAGGAACCTGCTGAGCGATGGGGCGGGTCACCGCACGGAGCCAGGGACTGGAGACTGGCGGAGCTGCAGAGGTGGTGGAACATCCGCCGAAGTCACCGTCAGGGTCCAGGGATGGACTTGGTTCGGAGTGGCTGGCGTGGCAGGACAGGCTCTGCGAGACAGACAGGGTTAACACAGGGCAAGGCACAGGGTAAAGCAATACGGGGACCTGAACACTAGCTTGCTAAACACGTAGAACAGGCCCCGCCCACCAGGAAAGAGAAACCTAATATACCCTGTACCTGTCTATGAAATTTCCTGTTTCTGGGTGCTGGCCCTTTAAGAGAGGGTCAATGACCGCGCGCATGCGCGAGGCCCGTGTGCCAGAAGCCAGTCCAGGAAGCGGTGAGGAGGAAGCAGGAGCGCCCGGCTGTGTGTCCCAAGTCGCAGAGGAGCGCCGGGAGCGGGGAGCAGGACACAAGGAGGGTGCAGGCAAGGAGGACGGAACCGGGACCGGGGTGGTGAGCAGGGGACGCCGGCGTAAACCGGGGAGCGGGCCACGGGGACCGGAGTGCGGGGCACGGGGACCGGAGAGCGGGGCCCGGGGACCGGGAAGCGTGACAACACGCAAGCTATCATATACTAACAATGTTCTTCGTTACCTATAGCAACCAATTGGAGCTCCTATTAATGACCTATAGCAAAAAAGAAGCACAGGTGTGATTGGTTGCTATAGGGCAAAATATCCAGGCTGTCAAAACATCCAATATACTATCTCACACATCCAAATAGTAAGTAAGCAGGTTTTTCTGCCAAATAACTGTAAAGCTCGGGGTTAAAACATCTCCCCAAAACATAGTCTATGACATTCTCTGAGTCACATGAGGTGTCTGCGCAAAATTTCACCATTGTAAATGCGACGGTGCGGATTCCTTTAGCGGATATAAATACACACACACACACACATACATTCATAGTTTTTTTTTTTTTTTTTAAGGTTGAAGGGAGACTCTAAGTCTATCTAGTTCAACCTGTAGCCCAACATGTTGATCCAGAGGAAGGCAAAAAAACCCCAATGTGTCAAACAAGCTCCAATGGGGAAAAAAATTCCTTCCTGACTCCACATACGGCAACCAGACTAGTTCCCCGGATCAACACCCCGTCACAAAATCCAATATACATAACTGGTAATATTAAATTTTTCAAGAAAGGCATCCAGGCTCTGCTTAAATGTTAGTAGTGAATCACTCATTACAACATCATACGGCAGAGAGCTCCATAGTCTCACTGCTCGTACAGTAAAGAATCCTCATCTGTGATTATGATTAAACATTCTTTCCTCAAGACTTAGCGGATGCCCCCTGTTCCAGTCGCAGGCCTAGGTGTAAAGAGATCTTTGGAAAGGTCTCTGTACTGTCCCCTCATATGTTTATACATTGTGATTAGATCCCCCTAAGCCTTTGTTTTTCCTAACTAACTAACCCCAAGTTTAATAACCTGTCTTGGTATTGCAGCCCCTCCATTCCTCTAATAATCTAGGTCGCTCTTCTATCTACCTGTAAGATTATGCTATTTATAACCTTCTATACTTTTGCTAACAAGAAATGCATCCATTCCTCTCTTAAATTCATTCAGTGAGTTGGCCATCACTACTTCCTCAGGAAGAGAGTTCCAGAGCCTCACTGCTCTTACCGTGAAGAACCCTCTTCTATGCTGATGTAGGAATTTTCTTTCCTCCAATCGAAAAGAATGCCCCCTTGTTCTTGTCATAGTCCTTGGTACAAACAGATCATGGGAGAGATCTCTATATGGCCCTCTGATATATTTGTACATATTTATTAGGTCTCCCCTAAGTCTTCTCTTTTCTAGAGTAAATAGACCTAATTTTGATAACCTTTCCGTGTATTGTAATGCACCCATTCCATTTATTATTTTAGTAGCCCGTCTCTGAACCCTTTCAAGTTCAGTAATGTCTTTCTTCAGCACCGGCGCCCAAAATTGCACACAATACTCCAAGTGTGGTCTGACTAGTGATTTGTACAGAGGGAGAATGATGTTTTCATCTCGTGCCCCCAGACCTCTTCTAATGCATCCCATCACCCTATTTGCTTTGGTGGCTGCTGCCTGACACTGGGCACTCCAATTTAGATTCTTATTGACTAATATGCCTAAGTTTTTTTCCATGTCTGATTTCCCCAGCAGTTTCCCATTTAGTAAGTAATCGTAGCATCTGTTTCTCCTTCCCATGTGCATAACCTTACACTTATCTGTGTTAAACCTCATTTGCCATTTTTCAGCCCAATTCTCCAATTTACTCAAATCCATCTGTAGTTGCAAACTGTCCTCCTTTGTGTTAACTACCTTACATAGTTTTGTATCATCTGCAAATACTGATATTTTACTCTGTAAACCATCCACCAGATCATTAATAAATATATTAAATAGTAGGGGGCCCAATACAGACCCCTGTGGCACCCCACTAGTAACCCTGGCCCAATCTGAGTATGCACCATTAATAACCACTCTTTGTTTTCTACCACTAAGCCAGCTACCTACCCATCTACACACATTTTCCCCGAGCCCAAGCTTTCTCATTTTACTTAGCAGGCTTTTATGTGGGACAGTGTCAAATGCTTTACCGAAGTCAAGATAAATGACATCCAATGATTCTCCTCGGTCCATGTGAGAGCTTACATCCTCATAGAAGCTGATCAGGTTAGTTTGACAGGAGCGATCCTTCATAAATCCATGTTGATATGGAGTTAAACAGTTATTAACATTGAGACATTCCATAATAGTATCCCTTAAAAACCCTTCAAACATTTTACCCACAACAGATGTTAAGCTTACCGGCCTATAGTTTCCAGGTTCCCTTTTGCACCCTTTTTTGAATATTGGTACCACATTTGCTAGCCGCCAATCCAGTGGAACAGACCCAGTTTCTATAGAGTCTTTAAATAAAAGGAATAGAGGCCTGTCTATCACATTACTTAACTCCCTTAATACCCGAGGGTGAATGCCATCAGGGCCTGGTGATTTGTCAATTTTAATGTTACTAAGTCGGTTCTGCACTTCTTCCTGGGTTAGGCAGGTCATACTTAATGGGGCATTTACATGATCACTCTGCATTTCCCCTGGCATATGCTTTTCCTGTGTGAACACAGTTGAGAAAAAAGTATTTAAAACATTTGCTTTTCCCACATCGCTTTCTATGATTTTACCCTCATTATTCTTTAAAGGGCCAACACCATCAATTTTAATCTTTTTTCTGTTTATATAATTAAAGAATAGTTTGGGATTTGTTTTGCTTTCCTTAACAATGAGTCTCTCAGTTTCTACTTTTGCTAAATATATTTGTTTTTTACACATTTTATTTTTTTCTCTATATATTTTTAATGCTTCCTCACTGCCTTCTTGTTTTAGCTTTTTAAATGCCTTTTTCTTATTATTCATTGCCCCTTTTACATCCTTATTTAGCCACATTGGTTTTCTCCTGTTCCTAGCCCTTTTATTTCTGTATGGTATGGCTAGCTCGCAGTGGGTGTTTAATACCGATTTAAACATTTCCCACTTATTTTCTGTGCTCCCATTTTTGAGGACATTGTCCCAATCAATTTGGCGAAGGTCTTCTCTAAGCTGATCAAACTTTGCTTTCCTGAAATTCAGCGTTTTTGTAACCCCCCTCCAAGGCACCTTACTGAAGGACAAGTGGAATTGTATTATATTGTGGTCACTATTCCCTAGGTGCCCATCCACTCGTACGTCTGTTATTCTATCTGGCCTGTTGCTTAAAATTAAGTCCAGAAGGGCTGCCCCTCTAGTTGGGCCCGGCACAAGTTGGGACAGATAATTATCCTTAGTTACTGACAGAAGCCGGTTTCCTTTCTGAGATACGCAGGTTTCAGTTTCCCAGTCTATATCGGGGTAGTTGAAGTCCCCCATAATAATCACCTCATTGTGATTTGCTGCTTTGTCTATTTGTTTCAATAATATATTTTCAGTAGTTTCTGTTATATTTGGTGGCTTATAACAAACCCCTATGAGGATTTTATTAGTTTTCCCTCCTTGTATCTCCACCCATAGAGACTCCACCTCTTCATTTCCCTCTTGAATATCTTCTCTTAGTCTGGGCTTTAAACTGGACTTTATATATAGACAGACTCCACCCCCTGGACTTTATATATAGACAGACTCCACCCCCTGGACTTTATATATAGACAGACTCCACCCCCTGGACTTTATATATAGACAGACTCCACCCCCTTTCCTTTTTTTACGATCCCTCCTAAACAGTTCATATCCTTGCAGGTTAGCCGCCCAGTCATAACTATCATCTAACCATGTCTCAGTTATTCCTACTATGTCGTATTTCTCCTCATACATTACCAGCTCCAGTTCCTCCATCTTATTGGTCAGGCTTCTTGCATTGGTCAGCATGCAGGAAAGAAGTTTTGCTCCCCTTTTCTTAGCTTCGTTCTGATTACCCTGTCTTGGGTCCTCTTTACGGCATCTAGTATCCTTGATTAGTTTGTCCTTCTGCTGCATGTTCTTGTCTGCTGTTTTTTCTCCCATCCCCTCTTCTTCTAGTTTAAAGCCCTCCTGATGAGTGTGGCAAGCCTTCTGGCGAACGTGTGTTTCCCAGGTTTTGTGAGGTGTATCCCGTCTCTTGCGAGAAGTCCATCGTAGAGGTAATTCACTCCATGGTCCAAGAATCCAAATCCTTGCTGCCTGCACCACCGTCGTAGCCAGTTGTTCAAATCTAGTATCCTATTCCATCTTCTGACACCATGGCCATCGGCTGGGAGGATTGATGAGAAAACAACCTGTACGTTCCGTTCCTTAATTTTCTTCCCCAGAATTTCAAAGTCTTCACAAATAGTTGGTAGATCATTTCTTGCCGTGTCGTTTGTTCCTACATGTATCAATAGGAACGGGTATTCGTCCTTGGATCCGAGGATAGTTGGTATCCTGTTGGCCACATCCTTGATTTTTGCTCCCGGTAGGCAGCATACTTCTCGTGCGGTTATGTCCGGCCTGCAGATAGTTGCCTCCGTGCCTCTTAGTAGTGAGTCGCCCATAACTACCACTCTTCTTTTCTTTCTGGATGCACTGCATTTTGCTCCTGAGTGTTTTTGAGTGTCTTTTGTTTCTGCTTTTGTTGACAAAGTAACTTCTTTTGATGATACTGTGTCTTCTCCTGTAGAGACGGTATCATCCTGAGCTGCGCCATTTTCGTTCTCCAGCATGAGGGCTTCATATTGGTTGCTAAGCTGTGTGGGTGGTGCCGACCACTTGATCCGCTGGCTTCTTTTGGTCACATGTGTCCACTTTTCAGCCTCTGTATGTGTTCTGAAGCTTTTCTCACTTTCCATATCCTGAATTGTTGCTTCTGCCTCGTCCAAGAAGTCCTCATGTTCTTTAATTAGCTTCAAAGTTGCTATTCTTTCTTCCAGTCCCTGCACCTTTTCCTCTAAGAGGGCAACAAGTTTGCACTTTTGACAGGTGAAGTTGGATTTTTTGTGCGGCAGATCCGTAAACATGTAGCATGTGTTGCAGGTGACCATGTGGATTTTCTTCTCTTCCATAATGCTGATGTAGCGTATGACAGGCGAAAGTCGCGCGCCGTCAGGCGCGCGGTTTTGCGATGTTCTCAAACAGCGAGACCCGGCAAGTCCCAGCAATCGATCAGCTTACGGCGACTCTTCTCTTCTTAAACAGCTACAGTTATCACCACTATGAGATTGTGTTAAAACTATGCCACACTTATCTTCAGTCGCCTCCCTTTACTTCAGTACCTCGCACTCTGGGGTTGAGGCAGCGAGCGTGGGGATGGCGCATCCTGAACGTGACTGGACCACAGGGGGGACCTGGACCCACCCAGACAAGGGAAGGACAGTGTCCAAGGACTGTGGCAGCTGAGCTGTGGCTAGGCGACAGAAGGACAGGGGGACAGGCAGGGTCAGACAGGACTGGCACGGGAACACAGTACAGTTCAGGAACAGGTCAGGATCAGGCTGGTCCCAAGACACAGGAAAGGACCAGAAACTCAGGCAGGACAGATCAAAGATTCTGGCTGGTCCCGGCCAAGGAGACGACGGACAGGAACACAGGACAACCGACTCAGGAACAGGACAGACACAAGAAGTCATCGGGAAAGGCTCCAGGCATTGGGCAGAGGTCATCAGAAACCGGACATTGAGTAAGATTCCAGACATCAGGCAGAGGTCATCAGAAAATGGACATCAGGCACAGCAGGCATAGACCGCAGCAGGGTGGCACAGTCACAAAAAGCATAGACCGCAGCAAGGTGGTGCTGGCACAGCGGGCTTGGACCTTTAAAAGGGTGATGCAGGCTCAGCAGAAACTCCAGACTTCAGACTTAAAGCACTAACAGAACTTTCTTCACAGCAGGGTTAGAGAGGAACAGGACACAGCAGGAATTCATGAACAGGATACAGACATGTACTAGGGGAACACATGGTGAGCACAGGTCCAGGGCAGCCATTGTACCACCCTGAGAGGGGCCCAGCCGCTTCCTCCGCTTGCTCGGGCCGAGCCGCTCGAGGTCCGGGCTTGGGTTGTCGGTGGCACGAGCGCCTCCGGACCGGGGGCCACGTCGCTCTGTTAGAGGGGAGAGGTAGCGGGGTGGTGGTGGTGACGGGACGCGGCGTGCAGCCGGGGACGGCCACGCTGTTGTCCAAGGGGTCGTAACGCCACCCACGGGTCATGGTGACGGCATGCACCACCGCTGCAGCTGGAGTGAAGGCGGGCTCGTCCGGGATCGGTGTTGCGGCCGCAGCCTAGATGTTAGCCCCTCCGTGGGTAGGGGCGGTGTGTCCCGGGGCCCTGGTTGGTGGGGACTGGAGCGCTGATGTTGTTGTCGGGGTGCAGGGTGCCGTGCCGCGGTGTAGTGTCGTGCCCGGATGGCACTGGTGTACTCACGATTGATTCACACTCAGAGTCACTGGTAAACCAGAGTTCGGATGTGGTCGGTTCCCGCGGCCGGCTGCTGATGTCCCCTGTGGGGTTGATGGTGGCCTCTTTTCCCGTGCACCTCTGGATGTTGTGGTTTTCGGCTCACCTGCCTGAGCAGTGGTAGCCCACTCCCCTGCGTTGAGCTGCCGGAGGAGCCCTCGGTTGCCCGCAGGCGCTGTCCCGTCGGGTGTTTGGCCCTTGACGGTGGCGCTTACCCGGTCTCGGTGGGCTTTTGCCTTCTTTCGGGACTTTGGGTGTGGATGAAACCCTGAGGTCCAGCCAGCAATCAGTCAATTTGCCTATACTCAGTGGCTTCTAAGCTAGGACGGGGTCTGAGTACCCGGTTTCTGGTGCTCCGGTACACGGTTGACTCCCCAGTTCGGGACCGGCGGGCTCCAACCCAGACCCGGTCCGTATGGTTGCTGTACCAGTACTCCTGCAGACGGCCACCACCGTCTGCCTGCCTGACGTTTTCCAAGGGGCCCAGGCTCCTACCCGGGTCCCTGACAGTTGCTCCACTACCACTCACTGTCAACTCAAAACTCCTGTTTGAACTTCCTGCCCCAGGACAGTAGTCTCCACGGTGGGTGTGCCTTTCCGCCTGACTCCGCCCACCTGGTGTGCCCTACTGGCCCTGAGGGAGGCATCAGGTCTCCCTTTCGGGTGACTGTGTGTGACCTCACAGGGGATGGGGGTGTGTGTGTATGTGGTAGATGTAATTACCTGTGACCCCTGGGGTCCAGGGCGTCACACCATCATACCAGAACGATAGCAGTCAGGACTGGAGCTGGGTACTGGGAGACCAGAGCAACATGGCAGGACCAAAGCAGAGCTAGGTTTAGTAACTTAAAGCAGATGCTCGGGCACGCCCATCAGGGAAGTGAAACTTTTATACCAGATGACTCTCAGCCATAGGTTTGGGACACCAATTCAAGTTGCACACACCGCACCAATATAAGCGGGGAAGTTGATCGCGAGCGCACCGTAGACATTCACCAGGAATCTAGCAGGACAATCTCTGGGCCTAGGACCGAACACACGTGGATGGCCGTACGGGACAGCAGAGGACCAAACAACATGTGAGTGACAGTGCGGAAGATCAGGGAACCGTGCAAGCAACCAAAAGGAAACAGTAACTGTATCCCAACTGGGGAGGGGGAAGGAGAACGCAGGGACATTGGCACTTGGACGCCGGTATAAGTATGGAACCAGAATGACGATGTTACATACACACACATACATACACACACATACATACATACATACACACACACACACAGCCTTATATAATATATATAATAAATAAATATATATATATATATATATATATATATTGTGAGACAGGGGATATAGCTCAGCTGGGATCTTTGCTTTGGTCCAAGCAAGTGGCTATGGATTCACAGATGACAGCGGATGACTGGCAGGTTCCAAACAGATACGGCCACTGCCGTGTTTATTGTGTACACTTATCCCTCAGTGTTACACGTGCAAAAACAGGAAAATAAATGTCTAAGGCCGTCTGGCCACTAACTAACAACAGAATGCTAACTACAAAATAGGCCTATGTAACAAACAAAACAGTATTCTCTTACTGTGTGTGACTCGCCCACCCCAGGGCTATGGGACACCCGGTGCCGGGCCGGACTAGTCCGGGGGTCGTCAGTGGTGGCGGGGCCCGACTCCGTGGCCCTGATGGGTGTCAGTTAAAATGGCTGATAACTTGGGGGTGATTAAAGTTTGTGTTCGTGACGCCACCTGTGGTATGCGGCTATTAAGCCGCCGCTGCTGTGTAGGGCCTCTGGGGTGATGATATGGCAGCAATGGTGGTACTGCCACCCACAGGTGGAGCGGTGCCCCGGGGACACTGTTGGTGCTCGTGAGAGTCTATGGTGTTGTGTGGATAACACGGTGCAGGGCCGACAGGCAATGAAAGAAACAGGCACAAACAACAGTCTCTTTACCTTCTCCTCTTTTACTTCACAAACGGTTAGTCCTGGGAGACCGTTACAGGTGGTAGAGGGCTCCGGCCGGCCTGGAAGTAACGGAGATGTCGTTTTGGCCAGATGAGTATGAGGCCTACTCCTGTTCTTTTCTTTACTGTGCTAGGACCCTGCTCTCTGGATTTAGCAATGGCCCTCTTTCTGCTGGGACCGGTGGTACGTCCCTTTCCCTCTGTGGTAGGCTGCACAGACCCTCTCTGGTGCTTCTCTGCTGGAGTCCACACCGGGCCCTGATGATGCAGCTGTACCTTCGGGCTGTTTATGGGCCAGGTGCTTGCAGCTCTCCTGCCCTTCGGATTCGGCTACCAGGGAGTATTTTAGGCCCTGATGGCCACAGACTCCGATGTCCAAGTCTCCTCTGTACCTCTCTGCTCCTCCTGTTTCACTGGGCCAAGCTGTTCCAGCTCCAGGCCCCAGTTCCACAGGACAGCACACTCTGCGTCTGCACACTTTGCTTTCTCCTACAGACTGAACACTAACTCCTCCCTCAGGCCAGACTTAAGGAATGCTCCCTGGAACTCCAGGTTCAGAGCTCCCCTTGCTGGCCTGAGGGAGAACTGCGTTGGATGTTAAACTTACTGGCCAATAGACCTCCCAATTACCTCCAGGCTCAGCATTAACGCTTTGGAGGGGCAATGCTGTTGTGGCTACCAGGTCCTGGGGCGCCACATGTGGGTTCCTCAGCACAGCAAGCGGAGGTATGGAGTCTCAGCCCCAGCAGCCATGAGCCTGTACCTCTCCTCAGCAGCCTCCCTGTTCTGAATGCCTCCTGATTATTTCAGCTGATCCAGTGAGGAATCAAAACCCTGGATTGAATGTGGAGAAGGGAGCAACCAGTCCCCCTGCCATTCCTACTGATTGCTCCAGGAAAAACTGAGCCCAAAATTACAATGAAATAAACAGGCTTCAGTGACTAACTTATTGCTGAGCCAGACATAACTTTCCCAACTTTCCCAGCCCATTTGCATGGGCCAACCGCTCCACAATCAATACATGGAGACATATGAAATGAACCGAGCGGAAACATACCTGTTCTCTAGTACTTCTCCCCTCGGCATCTCACTATATATATATATATATATATATATATATATATATATATATATATATATATGAACAACGACAAGGCAGAGTCCAGCAATAACGTGAGCAATCCAGGATGCTGTTAAAAATTTTTTTCCTTCTTTTTATTCATAAATTCATTAAAATATAATGGTCCAAGCAATTCAGAACAGCATTATCGCAGGAAAATAGCGCAGATAGGACTACGCGTTTCAGCGGTAAAATTCGCCTTCTTCACGGTCCAGAATCTGGACCGTGAAGAAGGCGAATTTTACCGCTGAAACGCGTAGTCCTATCTGCGCTATTTTCCTGCGATAATGCTGTTCTGAATTGCTTGGACCATTATATTTTAATGAATTTATGAATAAAAAGAAGGAAAAAATTTTTTAACAGCATCCTGGATTGCTCACGTTATTGCTGGACTCTGCCTTGTTGTTGTTCACATATATATATATATATATATATATATATATATATATATATATATATATATATATATATATATAAAGCTGAGTGTATGTGTGTATGTGTGTGTGTATGTGTGTATTTATGTATATGTGTATGGGCAGCTTTGCACGTTGCGACATCGCACGTGCGATGTCGGTGGGGTCAAATCGAAAGTGATGCACATCCGGCGTCACTTTCGACATCGTACTGTGTAAATGCTAGATGATACGATGAACGAGCGCAAAAACGTCGTTATCGTATCATCGTTGCATTCACCGACATTTCCATAATGCCGGTGCCGCGACAGGTACGATGTAGTTCCTCGTTCCTGCGGCAGCATACATCGCTGTGTATGAAGCCGCAGGAGCGAGGAACATCTCCTTACCTGCCGCCGGCGGCTATGCGGAAGGAAGGAGGTGGGCGGGATGTTTACATCCTGCTCATCTCCGCCCCTCCGCCGTTATTGGCCGCCTGCTGTGTGACGTCGCTATGATGCCGCACGGCCCGCCCCCTTAGGAAGGAGGCGGGTCGCCGGCCAGAGCGACGGTCGCAGGGCAGGTGAGTGCATGTGAAGCTGGCGTAGCGATAATTTTCGCTACGCCAACTATCACACGATATCATACCTGCGACGGGAGCGGGGACTATCGCGTGCGACATCGCAGCATCGGCTTGCGATGTCGCAACGTGCAAAGCCCGCCTACGTCCGCTAAAGGAATCCGCACCGTTGCATTTACAATCACGAAATTTTGCACAGACACTCCATGTGACTCAGGGAACGTCATAGACTATGTTTGGGCGGGAAAATTTAACCCCGCACTTTACAGTTACTATCCAAATATCCTGCTTCCATTAAACTGAATGGAGGTGGGAGCTATAGGTTATTAATAGCAACTGTCAGTGGTTGCTATAGGAACAAAATAAACTTAAGCGGGCTTTACACGGTACGAGATCGCTACAGCGATCTCGTTGGGGTCACGGATTTTGTGACGCACATCCGGCCGCTGTAGCGATTTCGTTGTGTGTGACTCCTAGGAGCGATTTTGGATCGTTGCAAAAACATCCAAAATCGCTCCTCATTGACATGGGGGTCCATTCTCAAATATCGCTGCTGTCGCGTGGGCGAAGTTGATTCTCGTCCCTGCGGCAGGACACATCACTACGTGTGGTGCCGCAGGAACGAGGAACCTCTCCTTACCTGCCACACGCCAGCAATGAGTAAGGAAGAAGGTGGGCGGGATGTTCGTCCTGCTCATCTCCGCCCCTCCACTTTGATTGGCCGGCTGCTTAGTGACGTCACGGTGACGTCTATGTGATGCCGAACGTCCCTCCCCCTTGAGGGAAGGATTGTTCGGCAGTCACAGCGACAACGACGACCAGGTAAGTGCGTGTGACGCTGCCGTAGCGATAATGTTCGCTGCGGCAGCGATCACAAAATATCGGCATAACGATAGGGGCGGGTGCTATCACACTCGCCATCGCTAGCATTGGCTAGCGATGTTGCAGCGTGTAAAGCCCGCTTTAATGTAAGAAGCTTATGTGTGAGGTAATAAGATGTCGGCGGAGAGACGGATAAAGAGAGACAGAAAAAGACAGACAGAGACAGACAGGGAAAGAGACAGAGAGATAGACAGACAGAGAGACAGACAGAGACAGCCCTGGAAAGAGACAGACCTGGAAAGAGAAAGCCCTGGAAAGAGACAGCCCTGGAAAGAGATAGCCCTGGAAAGAGATAGACGGGCAAAGCGACAGACCTGGAAAGAGTCAGACCTGGAAAGAGACAGACCTGGAAAGAGACAGACCTGGAAAGAGACAGACCTGGAAAGAGACAGACGGACAAAGAGACAGACCGGGAAAGAGACAGCCGGGCAAAGAGACAGACGTGGAAAGAGACAGACCTGGAAAGAGACAGACGGGGAAAGAGACAGAGGGGAAAGAGATAGACAGGCAAAGTGACAGATCTAGAAAGAGAAAGCCCTGGAAAGAGACAGACGGGCAAAGAGACAGAGGGGCATAGAGACAGATGGGGAAAGAGACAGAGCGGCATAGAGACAGCCCTGGAAAGAAACAGCCGGGCAAAGAGACAGACCTGGAAAGAGACAAACCGGGAAAGAGACAGACTGGGAAAGAGACAGACTGGGAAAGAGACAGACGAGGAAAGAGACAGACGAGGAAAGAGACAGACGGGGAAAGAGACAGACGGTGAAAAAGACAGCCCTGGAAAGAGACAGCCGGGCAAAGAGACAGCCGGGCAAAGAGACAGCCGGGCAAAGAGACAGCCGGGCAAAGAGACAGACCGGGAAAGAGACAGAACGGGAAAGAGACAGACCGGGAAAGAGACAGACCGGGAAAGAGACAGACCGGGAAAGAGACAGACGAGGAAAGAGACAGACAAGGAAAGAGACAGAAGAGGAAAGAGACAGATGAGGAAAGAGACAGATGGGGAAAAAGACAGATGGGGAAAGAGACAGCCGGGCAAAGAGACAGCCGGGAAAGAGACAGACCGGGAAAGAGGCAGACCGGGAAAGAGACAGACCGGGAAAGAGACAGCCCTGGAAAGAGACAGCCGGGCAAAGAGACAGCCGGGTAAAGAGACAGCCGGGCAAAGAGACAGACCGGGAAAGAGACAGACCGGGAAAGAGACAGAACGGGAAAGAGACAGACCGGGAAAGAGACAGACCGGGAAAGAGACAGACCGGGAAAGAGACAGACGAGGAAAGAGACAGACAAGGAAAGAGACAGAAGAGGAAAGAGACAGATGAGGAAAGAGACAGATGGGGAAAAAGACAGATGGGGAAAGAGACAGCCGGGCAAAGAGACAGCCGGGAAAGAGACAGACCGGGAAAGAGGCAGACCGGGAAAGAGGCAGACCGGGAAAGAGACAGACCGGGAAAGAGACAGACCGGGAAAGAGACAGACCGGGAAAGAGACAGACCGGGAAAGAGACAGACCGGGAAAGAGACAGACGAGGAAAGAGACAGACGAGGAAAGAGACAGACGAGGAAAGAGATAGACGAGGAAAGAGACAGATGGGGAAAGAGACAGATGGGGAAAGAGACAGACGGGGAAAGAGACAGACAAGGAAAGACACAGACGGGGAAAGAGACAGCCGGCCAAAAAGAAAGCCAGGCAAAAAGACAGTCCTGGAAAGAAACAGCCTTGGAAAGAAACAGTCCTGCAAAGAGACAGATGGGCAAAGAGACAGATGGGCAAAGAGACAGATGGGCAAAGAGACAGACGGGCAAAGAGACAGACGGGCAAAGAGACAGCCGGGCAAAGAGACAGACCGGGAAAGAGACAGCCGGGCAAAGGGACAGACCGGAAAGAGACAGCCCTGGAAAGAGACAGCCCTGGAAAGAGACAGCCCTGGAAAGAGGCAGCCGGGCAAAGAGACAGCCGGGCAAAGAGACAGCCGGGCAAAGAGACAGCCGGGCAAAGAGACAGACCGGGAAAGAGACAGCCGGGCAAAGAGACAGACCGGAAAGAGACAGCCCTATAAAGAGACAGCTCTGGAAAGAGACAGCCCTGGAAAGAGGCAGCCGGGCAAAGAGACAGCCGGGCAAAGAGACAGCCGGGCAAAGAGACAGCCGGGCAAAGAGACAGACCGGGAAAGAGACAGACCGGGAAAGAGACAGACCGGGAAAGAGACAGACGAGGAAAGAGACAGACAAGGAAAGAGACAGAAGAGGAAAGAGACAGACGAGGAAAGAGACAGATGGGGAAAAAGACAGATGGGGAAAGAGACAGCCGGGCAAAGAGACAGCCGGGAAAGAGACAGACCGGGAAAGAGACAGACCGGGAAAGAGACAGACCGGGAAAGAGACAGACCGGGAAAGAGACAGACCGGGAAAGAGACAGACGAGGAAAGAGACAGACGAGGAAAGAGATAGACGAGGAAAGAGACAGATGGGGAAAGAGACAGATGGGGGAAAGAGACAGACGGGGAAAGAGACAGACAAGGAAAGACACAGACGGGGAAAGAGACAGCCGGCCAAAAAGAAAGCCAGGCAAAAAGACAGTTCTGGAAAGAAACAGCCCTGGAAAGAAACAGTCCTGCAAAGAGACAGATGGGCAAAGAGACAGATGGGCAAAGAGACAGATGGGCAAGGAGACAGATGGGCAAAGAGACAGATGGGCAAGGAGACAGACGGGCAAGGAGACAGACGGGCAAAGAGACAGACGGGCAAAGAGACAGACGGGCAAAGAGACAGACGGGCAAAGAGACAGATGGGCAAAGAGACAGATGGGGAAAGAGACAAATGGGGAAAGAGACAGACGGGGAAAGAGACAGCCCTAGAAAGAGACAGCCCTGGAAAGAGACAGCCCTGGAAAGAGACAGACGGGCAAAGAGACAGACGGGCAAAGAGACAGACGGGAAAGAGACAGACGGGGAAAGAGACAGACAGACACACACATAGAGACAGATAGACTGATACAAATACAGACAGAGAGATAGAAACAGACAGACAAGGAAAGAGACAGACAGACAGACAGACAGTGACACACATACAGAGACTAGTAGAGAGACATTTACTATCCCGGGCGTTGCCCGGGTACTACAGCTAGTCTAATATATAAAGCTGAATGTGTGTGTGCGTGCGTGCGTGCGTGCGTGCGTGTGTGTGTGCGTGTGTGTGTGTGTGTATGTGTCTGGGATTGGCATCTACACCGTCGCAGCTACAGCCACAAAATTTTGCACACTCACACGTCTGGACCCCGAGAGCATCATAGGCTATGTTGTGAGGCGAAATTTTAACCCTGCACGTTCCAATTTATAAATCAATTTTGCCTCTATCTTCATAATGGGGAAAAAGTGAAACGAAAAGTGTTGGAGGCAAATTGACAGCTGCCAGATGTGAACGAGGGGGACTTAAAGAATGAGAGCAATCCGGTTTGTGCCTGATGCAACGGATACGTCTCTGATTGTGTAAAAACTGATGCAACGGATCCGATAAAAAACTGATCCGTTGTTTTTTTTTAAGCTGAGAGAGAGGGAGAGACCCCATCATCACCGCACATGCAGGAACTCTCACCCCCATCATCACCGCACATGCAGGAACTCTCACCCCCATCATCACCGCACATGCAGGAACTCTCACCCCCATCATCACCGCACATGCAGGAACTCTCACACCCATCATCACCGCACATGCAGGAACTCTCACCCCCATCATCACCGCACATGCAGGAACTCTCACCCCCATCATCACCGCACACGCAGGAACTCTCACCCCCATCATCACCGCACATGCAGGAACTCTCACCCCCATCATCACCGCACATGCAGGAACTCTCACCCCCATCATCACCGCACATGCAGGAACTCTCACCCCCATCATCACCGCACATGCAGGAACTCTCACCCCCATCATCACCGCACATGCAGGAACTCTCACCCCCATCATCACCGCACATGCAGGAACTCTCACCCCCATCATCACCGCACATGCAGGAACTCTCACACCCATCATCACCGCACATGCAGGAACTCTCACCCCCATCATCACCGCACATGCAGGAACTCTCACCCCCATCATCACCGCACACGCAGGAACTCTCACCCCCATCATCACCGCACATGCAGGAACTCTCACCCCCATCATCACCGCACATGCAGGAACTCTCACCCCCATCATCACCGCACATGCAGGAACTCTCACCCCCATCATCACCGCACATGCAGGAACTCTCACCCCCATCATCACCGCACATGCAGGAACTCTCACCCCCATCATCACCGCACATGCAGGAACTCTCACCCCCATCATCACCGCACATGCAGGAACTCTCACCCCCATCATCACCGCACATGCAGGAACTCTCACCCCCATCATCACCGCACATGCAGGAACTCTCACCCCATCATCACCGCACATGCAGGAACTCTCACCCCATCATCACCGCACATGCAGGAACTCTCACCCCCATCATCACCGCACATGCAGGAACTCTCACCCCCATCATCACCGCACATGCAGGAACTCTCACCCCATCATCACCGCACACGCAGGCAATCTCACATACATCATCACCGCACATGATTGAACTTTCGCACTCTTCATCACCGCACATGCAGGAACTCTTGCATGCATCATCACCGCACATGCAGGAACTCTCACACGCATCATCACCGCACACGCAGGCACTCTCGCACGCATCATCACCGCACATGCAGGCACTCCCGCACACATCATCACCGCACACGCAGGAACTCTCACCCCCATCATCACCGCACATGCAGGAACTCTCACCCCCATCATCACCGCACATGCAGGAACTCTCACCCCCATCATCACCGCACATGCAGGAACTCTCACCCCCATCATCACCGCACATGCAGGAACTCTCACCCCCATCATCACCGCACATGCAGGAACTCTCACCCCCATCATCACCGCACATGCAGGAACTCTCACCCCCATCATCACCGCACATGCAGGAACTCTCACCCCCATCATCACCGCACATGCAGGAACTCTCACCCCATCATCACCGCACACGCAGGCAATCTCACATACATCATCACCGCACATGATTGAACTTTCGCACTCTTCATCACCGCACATGCAGGAACTCTTGCATGCATCATCACCGCACATGCAGGAACTCTCACACGCATAATCACCGCACACGCAGGCACTCTCGCACGCATCATCACCGCACATGCAGGCACTCCCGCACACATCATCACCGCACACGCAGGTACTCTCACACACATCATCACCGCACATGTAGGCACTCTCACATGCATCATCACCGCACACGCAGGCACTCTCACACGCATCATCACCGCACATGCAAGCACTACCGCACGCACCATCACCGCACATGCCGTCACTACCGCACGCATCATCACCGCACACGCAGGCACTACCGCACGCATCATCACCGCACACGCAGGAACTCTCGCCCCCATCATCTCCGCACACGCAGGCACTACCGCACGCATCATCACCGTACATGCAAGCACTCTCACACGCATCATCACCGAACACGCAGGCACTACCGCACGCATCATCACCGCACATGCAGGCACTCTCGCCTGCATCATCACCGAACACGCAGGCACTACCGCACGCATCATCACCGCACAAGCAGGCACTCTCGCACACATCATTGCCGCACATGCAGGCACTCTCACACGCATCATCACCGCACATGCAAGCGCTAACCGCACGCATCATCACCTCACACTCAGGCACTCCCGCACGCATCATCACCGCCCATGCAGTCACTCCCGCACGCATTATCACCGCACACGCAGGCACTCTCGCCCCCATCATCACTGCACACACAGGCACTCTCGCCCCCATCTTCACCGCACACGCAGGCACTCTCGCACGCATCATCGCCGAACATGCAGGCACTCTCGCACGCATCATAACCGCACACGCCGACACTACCGCATGCATCATCACCGTACATGCAGGCACTACCGCACGCATCATCACCGCACACGCCGGCACTACAGCCCCCATCATCACCGTACACGCAGGCATTACCTCAGTAACGTCCCCGCTGACAGTGTGACTCTTTTCAGTTGCTGCGAGGAGCTGATAGAGAGCGGCGGTATTCTACTGCCGCTCCTTTCAGCTTCATGTAGCAGAGCTGAAAGCGTCGTGGGACCTCTGTGGATTACGTCAGACCTGGAGGGGTATTTGGGGATTTTAATAAAATGGTGAAAGAGGGTGTTTTTTTTGTCTTTTATTCCAAATAAAGGATTTTTTTGGGTGTATGTGTTTATTTACTTTCACTTACAAGTTAATCATTGAGGGTGTCTCATAGACGCCTGCCATGATTAACCTCTTATTACCCCGATTGCCACCGCACCAGGGCAATTCAGGATGAGTCGGGTAGAATCCCGGGACTGTCGCATCTAATGGATGCGGCAATTCCAGGCGGCTGCTGGCTGATATTGTTAGGCTGGGGGGCTCCCCATAACGTGGAGCTCCCCATCCTGAGAATACTAGCCTCCAGCCGTGTGGCTTTATCTTGGCTGGTATCAAAATTGGGGGGGACCGCACGTCGTTTTTTTTAAATTATTTATTTATTTTACTGCAAGATATAGACCCACCCACCGGCGGCTGTGATTGGTTGCAGTGAGACAGCTGTCACTCAGCGTGGGGGCGTGTCTGACTGCAACCAATCATAGGCGCCGGTGGGCGGGGAAAGCAGTGAATAAGAGATTGAATAATGGGCGGCCGGCAATTTCAAATCAGGAGAAGCCGCCAGCAGTGTGACAGCCATGCAGCGCCGCGCCCGTGATCGGTGAGTGGGTGAGAGTGAGTGAATGAGTCAGTGCATGCGTGAGTCAGTGAGTGAGAGAGAGAGAGAGAGAGTGAGTGATTTTCTGACAAGCAATGAATTTATATCACTTCTGGGCATGCTCAGAAGTTAAAACCGAATCCGGTACATGCTTCTGGCGTTTGATGCATGCCACCGGATTCGGCGTGCATAGACTTTCATTATGCACCATGCCGCACATCGCCGCATGCTGCGCTATGCAGTTTTTTGCCGCTGGCAAAAAACATACCTCTCTGCGTCCTGTGCGGCCGCCGGAGTGACGATTTTTGCCGCAACCGGCAGAAACC
The DNA here is from genome assembly GCF_048569485.1 of Anomaloglossus baeobatrachus. Lineage (NCBI taxonomy): Eukaryota > Metazoa > Chordata > Amphibia > Anura > Aromobatidae > Anomaloglossus > Anomaloglossus baeobatrachus. The sequence continues at coordinate 38,816,526 of NC_134354.1, read as the reverse complement.
GGATCAAACGCAAGTACATGCGGCACATGAGGAAAAACCGCACCCGGCGGCAAAAAAAACGGATGCGTTTTTGCTGCAAAGCACCGGATTGTGCCGCACAGCAAAAACCTGATGTATGAAAGCAGCCTAATGCGGGCGTCACATGAGACGATCCATCGTGCGATATGTCGTCAGGGTCACGGTTTTCGTGACGCACATCCGGCATCGTTTGCGACGTTGTTTCGTGTGACACCTACGTGTGTCTCAGAACGATCGCAATCGGTTACAAATCGTGTATTGTTTACACGTCGTTTATTTTTAAAAAATCGTTTATTCTTCTCTGCGCCAGTTGTTCATCATACCCAGGGTAGCACACATCGCTCTGTGTGACACCCCTGGGAACGATGAACTGCAGCTTACCTGCGTCCCGCCGGCAATGCTGAAGGAAGGAGATGGGCGGGATGTTTACATCCCGCTCATCTCCGCCCCTCCGCATCTATTGGGCGGCCGCTGTGTGACGTCGCTGTGACTTCAGGAAGTGGATGTTCGCCGCCCACAGCGACGTCACTCATCAGGTAAGTACGTGTGACGGGGGTTTAACAACTTTGTGTGCCACGGGCAACTAATTGCCCGTGACGCACAAACGACGGGGGCGGGTATTATCCCTCGTGCGATCGCACGATAGATCATATCGTGTGACGCCCGCATTAGACACACACAAGTCCGGTATTATCCTTCAAAAATAAAAATCTCATTAATAAGCAGCCAAACTACAAGAACAACAAATGTACCACATAGGAAATACGGCAGCTGTCAGTCACATGACCTGTCTATAATCTGTATGTGTGAGCTAATATATACTGTCGGGGGGAGGGCATTCTGTTGCCTGGGGATTTATCAGGCTGCCAATAGCAACCAATCACAGCTCAGCTTCTATTTTGCTACAGTTAATTAATCTGAGCTCTGATTGGTTAATATAGGTAACAAAGGATATTCTCAGTATAACAAAGCTTGTGTGTGGTAATAGGATGTCAGTTAGGGTGTGGTGGTGGACAGGCTGATGTCAGTCACATTACCTCTATGTGAGAGGATATAGAAAGTGTCAGTTACAGACTATTTTTACCACAATAATGCCCCATAAGAAAATTAATTCCTTGGCACGAATGTCAGCTGATGCAAAAAGAAAAGCTGCATTACGGGCCAATGAAAAATGTGAAGACCAAGAAACAAGGCTGACACACATGAGAACAGCAGATGCTTCCTCAAGAGCCAATGAACTTTCTGAGGAGAGGGAAGCAAGGCTTGCAGACAAGAAAACAAGAGCACCTTCCTCAAGAGCCAATGAACATTCTGAGGAGAGGGAAGCGAGGCTTGCAGATAAGAGAACAAGAACAGCTTCCTAAGGGCCAATGAACTTTCTGAGGAGAGGGAAGCGAGGCTTGCAGACAAGAGAACAAAAGCTGCTTCCTCAAGAGCCAATGAACTTTCTGAGGAGAGGGAAGCGAGGCTTGCAGACAAGAGAACAAAAGCTGCTTCCTCAAGAGCCAATGAACTTTCTGAGGAGAGGGAAGCGAGGCTTGCAGACAAGAGAACAAGAGCAGCTTCCTCAAGGGCCAATGAACTTTCTGAGGAGAGGGAAGCAAGGCTTGCAGATAAGAGAAGAGCTTCTTCCTCAAGGGCCAATGAGTCATCTCAGCAGAGAGAAGGCCGACTTGCCACTAAGAGAATTGCTATTTCTTCCACCAGGGCACAGGAAATGGTTGGAGATTTGAAACATGCCTCCTTTTGTTACCAGTCAGACATAAACTATCAGGATCATGCTAAAGTTCAGATAGGAAAAATGGATGGGGTCTGCATGTACTGCAGTGCCCTGAAATGGAAAGATGAACCACAAGGTTTATGCTGTGCAAACGGCAAGATAAAACTTCCACCTCTCCTGTCACCACCAGATCCCCTAAAGTCTCTGATGACAGTTACCAGTACAATATCAAAGCATTTTTGGACAATATTAGGAAGTACAACTCCTGCTTCCAAATGACATCATTATAGAAGCTTAGTTTTTGCCGTTTAATAATTACATTTCTATTTGTTTTGTGGTTTTCGTGTGCAGAAAACATTTTTCTTAAAACACTCTATTTTGTTAATAGCAGTCATTAACCCGGGCGAAGCCGGGTAGTCAGCTAGTATATATATATTTATTTTTATATATATATATATATATATATATATATACAGTTAGGTCCAGAAATATTTGGACAGTGACACAAGTTTTGTTATTTTAGCTGTTTACAAAAACATGTTCAGAAATACAATTATATATATAATATGGGCTGAAAGTGCACACTCCCAGCTGCAATATGAGAGTTTTCACATCCAAATCGGAGAAAGGGTTTAGGAATCATAGCTCTGTAATGCATAGCCTCCTCTTTTTCAAGGGACCAAAAGTAATTGGACAAGAGACTCTAAGGGCTGCAATTAACTCTGAAGGCGTCTCCCTCGTTAACCTGTAATCAATGAAGTAGTTAAAAGGTCTGGGGTTGATTACAGGTGTGTGGTTTTGCATTTGGAAGCTGTTGCTGTGACCAGACAACATGCGGTCTAAGGAACTCTCAATTGAGGTGAAGCAGAACATCCTGAGGCTGAAAGAAAAGAAAAAATCCATCAGAGAGTTAGCAGACATGCTTGGAGTAGCAAAATCAACAGTCGGGTACATTCTGAGAAAAAAGGAATTGACTGGTGAGCTTGGGAACTCAAAAAGGCCTGGGCGTCCACGGATGACAACAGTGGTGGATGATCGCCGCATACTTTCTTTGGTGAAGAAGAACCCGTTCACAACATCAACTGAAGTCCAGAACACTCTCAGTGAAGTAGGTGTATCTGTCTCTAAGTCAACAGTAAAGAGAAGACTCCATGAAAGTAAATACAAAGGGTTCACATCTAGATGCAAACCATTCATCAATTCCAAAAATAGACAGGCCAGAGTTAAATGTGCTGAAAAACACCTCATGAAGCCAGCTCAGTTCTGGAAAAGTATTCTATGGACAGATGAGACCAAGATCAACCTGTACCAGAATGATGGGAAGAAAAAAGTTTGGAGAAGAAAGGGAACGGCACATGATCCAAGGCACACCACATCCTCTGTAAAACATGGTGGAGGCAATGTGATGGCATGGGCATGCATGGCTTTCAATGGCACTGGGTCACTTGTGTTTATTGATGACATAACAGCAGACAAGAGTAGCCGGATGAATTCTGAAGTGTACCGGGATATACTTTCAGCCCAGATTCAGCCAAATGCCGCAAAGTTAATCGGACGGCGCTTCATAGTACAGATGGACAATGACCCCAAGCATACAGCCAAAGCTACCCAGGAGTTCATGAGTGCAAAAAAGTGGAACATTTTGCAATGGCCAAGTCAATCACCAGATCTTAACCCAATTGAGCATGCATTTCACTTGCTCAAATCCAGACTTAAGACGGAAAGACCCACAAACAAGCAAGACCTGAAGGCTGTGGCTGTAAAGGCCTGGCAAAGCATTAAGAAGGAGAAAACCCAGCGTTTGGTGATGTCCATGGGTTCCAGACTTAAGGCAGTGATTGCCTCCAAAGGATTCGCAACAAAATATTGAAAATAAAAATATTTTGTTTGGGTTTGGTTTATTTGTCCAATTACTTTTGACCTCCTAAAATGTGGAGTGCTTGTAAAGAAATGTGACAATTCCTACAATTTCTATCAGATATTTTTGTTCAAACCTTCAAATTAAACGTTACAATCTGCACTTGAATTCTGTTGTAGAGGTTTCATTTCAAATCCAATGTGGTGGCATGCAGAGCCCAACTCGCGAAAATTGTGTCACTGTCCAAATATTTCTGGACCTAACTGTATATATATATTGTGAGGTAGCGCGGTCGGCTGCGCAGCAGAAGACACGGGATCCAGGCATATAGGTTCACAGCACACGGTGTTTAATGTCCAAACAAAAATCCACAGCAATATACATGTCTCTCCAGCAGAGACTCAGGGAGTTGTGATCACTCCCTCACACCCGGCACACCTGCCCCTCGTTCCTGTTTCCATTTAACCCTTCCTTCAGCCTGCAGGGAAACAGCATTAACCCTAGAGTGGATTCACCTTCCATCATGGAGTGAGCACAACCGGGGCGAGACATACCGGCCGTCATAGACAACCCCGGTCACAGTCTCACATACCCCCCCCTCAGTTCAAGCGTGCGGGGTTGAACTCCCGCCATCAAACACGGGCCGCGGGACAAGGCATCGGCGTTGACCTGCAACCTACCGGCCCGGTGTTCAACCGTAAACCGGAAGTTCTGCAGAGAAAGGAACCACCGGGTAACCCGGGCATTCCGTTCCTTGGCGGACCTCATCCAGACCAGCGGAGAGTGATCAGTCACCAAGCGAAACTGCCGTCCCAGCAGGTAATAGCGTAGGGACTCCAAGGCCCATTTAATCGCCAGGCACTCCTTCTCCACTACGCTATAATTCCGCTCGGGAGGGGTGAGCTTCCTACTTAAGAAGGTGACGGGGTGTTCCTCCCCCTGAACCACCTGAGACAGCACTGCCCCCAGGCCGATCTCCGAGGCGTCAGTCTGTACTATGAACTCCTTCCGGAAATCAGGGTTGACCAGAACGGGCTGTCCGCACAGGACCTCCTTCAGGGCCCGGAAGGAGTCCTCGGCCTGCGGAGTCCAGCGCACCATGACGGACTTCTTGCCTTTGAGAAGGTCCGTCAAGGGGGCTGATAGTCCCGCAAAATCTCTTACAAACCTCCTGTAGTACCCCACGATACCCAGGAAGGCCCTAACCTGCTTTGTGGTCAGGGGTCTAGGCCACTTCTGGATCGCCTCAACCTTGTTAATTTGGGGCTTTATCACTCCTTGGCCTATCACGTAGCCCAAGTAGCGGGCTTCCGTGAGTCCCAACGCACATTTCTTGGGATTGGCTGTCAATCCGGCTGTTCGAAGCGCGTCCACCACCGCTTGTACCTGTTCCAAGTGGGTCTGCCAATCGGGGCTGTAAATAATGATGTCATCAAGGTACGCTGATGCATACGCCTGGTGGGGTTCCAGCACTAAGTCCATCAACCTCTGGAACGTGGCCGGAGCGCCATGTAACCCAAAAGGCAAGACAACATAGTGGAAGAGACCCTCCGGCGTAACAAAAGCGGTTTTCTCCTTGGCGGACTCCGTCAGTGGCACCTGCCAGTACCCCTTGGTCAGGTCGAGCGTGGTAAAATATCGCGCCTGTCCCAGCCTATCAATCAGCTCATCCACCCGGGGCATGGGGTAGAGATCGAACTTGGATATTTCGTTCAATCTCCGGAAGTCATTGCAGAACCTTAAGGAGCCATCGGGTTTTGGTATTAGGACAATGGGACTAGCCCATTCACTCCGGGATTTTTCGATGACCCCCAGGCGTAGCATTGTCTTCACTTCTTCTGATATGGCTTGTCTTCGAGCCTCCGGCACGCGGTATGACTTCAGGCGTACCTTCAGGTGGGGCTCGGTGACAATGTCATGTCGTATCAGACTGGTCCTACCCGGCAACTCGGAGAAGACATCGGGGTTCTGCTGAACCAGCCGTCTGGCCTCTCGCCTCTGTTGCTTGGTGAGGGTTTCTCCGATCCTTACTTCCGGTTCGTCCTCTCCGGAGGTCGCTGAAGCCGGGAGTGAACGACCCGAAGAGGAGGGAGATGGGGGAAACTCAACCATCAGGCTTTCCCGTTCCTGCCACGGTTTTAATAGGTTGACATGGTATATTTGTTCAGGTTTCCGCCTACCGGGCTGCAATACTTTATAGTTGACCACCCCGACTTTTTCCTTTATCTCGTAGGGGCCTTGCCACTGAGCCAGGAATTTACTCTCCGCCGTGGGGATTAATACCAACACCCGATCCCCGGGTTTAAAGGTCCGCACGGTGGCTTGTCTATTATAGCGGCCGCTTTGCGCGGCCTGAGCCTCCTGTAAATGCTCCTTCACAATTGGCATGACCGCGCTTATGCGGTTCTGCATTCCTAAAATGTGTTCAATCACACTTTTATGGGGGGTGGGCTCTTGCTCCCATGTTTCCTTTGCCAGGTCCAACAATCCCCGGGGATGTCGCCCGTATAACAATTCAAAAGGCGAAAACCCCGTGGATGCCTGTGGCACCTCTCGGATGGCAAACATCAAATAGGGAAGCATCATATCCCAGTCCTTCCCGTCTTTGGAGATCACCCTTTTTAGCATGGTTTTCAGGGTTTTATTGAATCGTTCTACTAACCCATCCGTCTGAGGATGATACACAGACGTACGCAACTGCTTGATCTGGAGTAGCCGGCATAGTTCTTTGGTCACTTTAGACATGAATGGGGTCCCCTGATCCGTAAGGATCTCCTTGGGCAACCCCACCCGGCAGAACACAGAAAACAACTCCCGAGCTATAAGCTTCGCCGCAGTATGTCTGAGAGGTATCGCCTCTGGATACCGGGTGGCATAGTCAACGATCACTAGGATGTGTTGGTGCCCTCGAGCAGACTTTACGAGGGGCCCCACCAGATCCATCCCTATCCGTTCAAAAGGGACTTCTATAATGGGTAACGGCACCAACGGACTGCGAAAGTGGACCAGTGGTGCGGTAAGCTGACACTCCGGGCAGGTTTCGCAGAACCGTTTTACCTCCCCAAAGACCCCGGGCCAATAGAACCTTTGCAATATTCGCTCCTGCGTTTTCTTGACCCCTAGGTGGCCACTCATCAGATGTTTATGAGCCAAGTCGAGGACCCGCCGGCGATACGGCTGGGGCACCACCAACTGCTCCACCCCCACGCCCCGTATTTCATCTACCCGGTAGAGTAAATCCTGTTTAAGAGCGAAATGGGGGTACCTTACCTGGGCACCGGGCAGCTGGGCCACCCCGTCAATTACTAACACCCTATTCCGGGCATGTATTAACGTAGGGTCCTGGAGTTGGGCTGTCCCAAACGCATCCGGGGATGCCTCCAAGTCCGGGATGGGCTCGACCGTCTCAGCCTCTCCTGCCAATACCTCTAGGGGCGACCTATCGGGTTCACATTCTGTCCCTATCATGGGGACCCCTACGGCAGGTGTCCCGGATTCAGGATTGTAGGGCTCAGGCCCCGGACTGACCAATATCGGAGGGGACCTAGGGGTTCCCTTCCATAAAGTCCAAAAATAGGGCAGATCCCGTCCTAGGATCACGTCATAAGGAAGAGTGTTAAGCAGTCCCACCTCATGTTGCACCTGACCGCAAGGTGCTGTGATGGTGACAATCCCCGTGGGATAGTCTCGGCGGTCCCCATGTATGCAAACCACCCCCACGGTACGTCCTGTGGCCTTTACTTTAGCCCTCAAGGTGGATCGCACAAGGGTCACTAAGCTTCCGGAATCCAACAATCCTGTAACCGGACATCCATTCACCTGTATTTGGCACAAGTGGGGCTCAGTCTCTGGGGGAACCAGGTCAGCGGTACACACCACCTGAGCATACATTGAACCCCGCCGGGTAACCCCACAATCCATGGGCTCCGTGGTCAGGGGACACTGGGCTTCCATATGTCCCACCCGCTGGCACCGCCAACATCTAATAGGGAAGGAAACCCCCTTGACAAGTTGTCGTTTAGGGTACATGGCCTTCCGGACCTCAGGAACGGCGGGCGCGGCCTCAGCCAGGATGGTAGCGGACTCCTGTACCGGTGTCGGCGGTGGGTCCTTGGCCCTAGGCTTGGAGGGGCCGGACCGACGGGCGGTACGCAAAGTCTCAGTGTCCCGTATCAAGTCCTGCGTAGCCACATGCCGCTCTACCAGGGACACTAATTGGTCCAGGGTACTCGGGTCACCCAGTCCTACCCACCGTTGAACGGTGACGGGTAAAGTGCGCACAAAACGATCCACTACTACCCTTTCCACCATTTGCGCCGGGCTCAGAGTGTCAGGCTGCAACCACTTTTTTACAAGATGTAATAAGTCATAGGCCTGGGAGCGTACGGGTTTGGCTTCCTCATAGAACCACTGATTTACCCGCTGAGCCCGTACATAGGTATTCACCCCCAACCGAGCCAGTATTTCGGCTTTCAGGGTCACATAGTCAATGGCGTCCTCGGTACCGAGGTCCAGGTACGCTTTTTGGGGTTCCCCCGTCAGATAGGGCGACAATACCTCAGCCCACTGGGGGGTCGGCAGCTTTTCCCGCTCGGCCACCCGCTCAAACACTGCCAGGAACGCTTCCACATCATCCCCCGGGGTCATCTTTTGCAACGCTTGTCTCACCGCTTTCCGGACGCTGCCGTCGTCACCCGGTCCCGGGGTTGTTGCTGCCGGTCCGGCACGGATTGACTTGGCCAGGAGAACCATCTGTTCTTGGTGCCTTTTTTCCTGCAATTTCAAGGATTGCTGGTGCTGTTGCTGCTGTTGCTCCAACGTCCGGAGCAGGTGGGTATTCACCTGTTGTTGCTGTGCATTAGCCTCTTGTTGTTGTGCATTAGCCTGCTGCTGCTGTGCATTAGCCTGAGCCAAATGCCTTAGTATGTCCTCCATGGCGTCGCTGGGTTTGGGCCGTAGTATAGCTGCTTGAATCCAGGACATGTGCTACCGGATCACCAGAAAAGGAAGTACACCTCACCGGGCTGGCATGCCCGCCGATTCTCCACCATATGTGAGGTAGCGCGGTCGGCTGCGCAGCAGAAGACACGGGATCCAGGCATATAGGTTCACAGCACACGGTGTTTAATGTCCAAACAAAAATCCACAGCAATATACATGTCTCTCCAGCAGAGACTCAGGGAGTTGTGATCACTCCCTCACACCCGGCACACCTGCCCCTCGTTCCTGTTTCCATTTAACCCTTCCTTCAGCCTGCAGGGAAACAGCATTAACCCTAGAGTGGATTCACCTTCCATCATGGAGTGAGCACAACCGGGGCGAGACATACCGGCCGTCATAGACAACCCCGGTCACAGTCTCACAATATATATATATATATATATATATAAATAAATATATATATATAATTTTTTTTATTCATTTTATACTTAAACCATACTCTTAGAAAAAATATTCTAAATATCTAATTTTAGTAATTGGTAATTTTTAATAATGGAATCCTTGGAACCTCCCTAGTTTGATAATGTGCCGGTGCCGTCACCTCCAGCCTTTCATCTCAGTGTTATACTACTCCTATAACACCGGCCAATATTCGCATCTACTTGAGAAGTCGTAACTTATTCTGAACAGTTACGTTCTTTGTGCGAGTTTAGGAAAATATGGTTTCTGTCAACAGATTTATAGTATGCATGTCCCAGTGGATGAAAATCTCAACTTGGGAAATTCATAAGCATTTTACATTTCAGGACATTCTGTGCTCGCAAGAAAATCCTGAGGACATAACTGTGAGGAATTTATGGGTCGATCAACAACTTCATTCAAAATGATGTAAAATTAAAATAAGAAAAAACTAAAAGGATGAACATCGCGGGCAGAGAGATAATGGGATTTCCTTTCTCAATTTGAGTGTAGAAATACATTACCGGTCCAGAGCAAACTCCATATGGCGCCCTCACTCATGGGCACAACTCCTTGGGTAGCTGCCATCACAGCTACGACAGGAACCAGTGTCCCTCAGAGGTAATGTACAAGTAATGATGACTACGAGCAAAGGGAAAAAGTGAAGAAAAATGGAAAGCCATGGGCCATAAGTATTAATTTGGAGCTCCAGGGTCATCCTTCCTGGCTGTATTATCCTTCAATTTTCAAAATTAAACCTATACTGTGACTTTAATGCATGATCCCTGTACTGTGACATCACTGTGTGTATTATCCCTGTACTGTGACATCACTGTGTGTATTATCCCTGTACTGTGACATCACTGTGTGTATTATCCCTGTACTGTGACATCACTGTGTGTATTATCCCTGTACTGTGACATCACTGTGTGTATTATCCCTGTACTGTGACATCACTGTGTGTATTATCCCTGTACTGTGACATCACTGTGTGTATTATCCCTGTACTGTGACATCACTGTGTGTATTATCCCTGTACTGTGACATCACTGTGTGTATTATCCCTGTACTGTGATATCCCTGTGTGCATTATCCCTGTACTGTGACATCACTGTGTGTATTATCCTTGTGCTGTGACATCACTGTGTGTATTACCCCTGTACTGTGACATCACTGTGTGTATTATCCCTGTACTGTGACATCACTGTGTGTGTGTATTATCCCTGTACTGTGACATCATTGTCTGTATTATCCCTGTACTGTAACATCAGTGTGTGTATTATCCCTGTACTGTGACATCACTGTGTGTATTATCCCTGTACTGTGACATCACTGTGTGTATTATCCCTGTACTGTGACATCACTGTGTTTATTACCCCTGTACTGTGACATCACTGTGTGTATTATCCCTGTACTGTGACATCACTGTGTGTATTATCCCTGTGCTGTGACATCACTGTGTGTATTATCCCTGTACTGTGACATCACTGTGTGTATTATCCCTGTACTGTGACATCACTGTGTGTATTACCCCTGTACTGTGACATCACTGTGTGTATTATCCCTGTACTGTGACATCACTGTGTGTATTACCCCTGTACTGTGACATCACTGTGTGTATTATCCCTGTACTGTGACATCACTGTGTGTATTATCCCTGTACTGTGACATCACTGTGTGTATTATCCCTGTACTGTGATATCACTGTGTGTATTATCCCTGTACTGTGATATCACTGTGTGTATTATCCCTGTACTGTGACATCACTGTGTGTATTATCCCTGTACTGTGACATCACTGTGTGTATTATCCCTGTACTGTGATATCACTGTGTGTATTATCCCTGTACTGTGACATCACTGTGTGTATTATCCCTGTACTGTGACATCACTGTGTGTATTATCCCTGTACTGTGACATCACTGTGTGTATTATCCCTGTACTGTGACATCACTGTGTGTGTGTATTATCCCTGTACTGTGACATCACTGTGTGTGTGTATTATCCCTGTACTGTGACATCACTGTGTGTATTATCCCTGTACTGTGACATCACTGTGTGTATTATCCCTGTACTGTGACATCACTGTGTGTATTATCCCTGTACTGTGACATCACTGTGTGTATTATCCCTGTACTGTGACATCACTGTGTGTGTGTATTATCCCTGTACTGTGACATCACTGTGTGTATTATCCCTGTACTGTGACATCACTGTGTGTATTATCCCTGTACTGTGACATCACTGTGTGTATTATCCCTGTACTGTGATATCCCTGTGTGCATTATCCCTGTACTGTGACATCACTGTGTGTATTATCCTTGTGCTGTGACATCACTGTGTGTATTACCCCTGTACTGTGACATCACTGTGTGTATTATCCCTGTACTGTGACATCACTGTGTGTATTACCCCTGTACTGTGACATCACTGTGTGCATTATCCCTGTACTGTGACATCACTGTGTGTGTGTATTATCCCTGTACTGTGACATCATTGTGTGTATTATCCCTGTACTGTAACATCAGTGTGTGTATTATCCCTGTACTGTGACATCACTGTGTGTATTATCCCTGTACTGTGACATCACTGTGTGTATTATCCCTGTACTGTGACATCACTGTGTGTATTACCCCTGTACTGTGACATCACTGTGTGTATTATCCCTGTACTGTGACATCACTGTGTGTATTATCCCTGTGCTGTGACATCACTGTGTGTATTATCCCTGTACTGTGACATCACTGTGTGTATTATCCCTGTACTGTGACATCACTGTGTGTATTACCCCTGTACTGTGACATCACTGTGTGTATTATCCCTGTACTGTGATATCACTGTGTGTATTATCCCTGTACTGTGATATCACTGTGTGTATTATCCCTGTACTGTGACATCACTGTGTGTATTATCCCTGTACTGTGACATCACTGTGTGTATTATCCCTGTACTGTGATATCACTGTGTGTATTATCCCTGTACTGTGATATCACTGTGTGTATTATCCCTGTACTGTGACATCACTGTGTGTATTATCCCTGTACTGTGACATCACTGTGTGTATTATCCCTGTACTGTGACATCACTGTGTGTATTATCCCTGTACTGTGACATCACTGTGTGTGTATTATCCCTGTACTGTGACATCACTGTGTGTGTGTATTATCCCTGTACTGTGACATCACTGTGTGTATTATCCCTGTACTGTGACATCACTGTGTGTATTATCCCTGTACTGTGACATCACTGTGTGTATTATCCCTGTGCTGTGACATCACTGTGTGTATTATCCCTGTGCTGTGACATCACTGTGTGTATTATCCCTGTACTGTGACATCACTGTGTGTATTATCCCTGTACTGTGACATCACTGTGTGTATTATCCCTGTACTGTGACATCACTGTGTGTATTATCCCTGTACTGTAACATCACTGTGTGTATTATCCCTGTACTGTGACATCACTGTGTGTATTATCCCTGTACTGTGATATCACTGTGTGTATTATCCCTGTACTGTGACATCACTGTGTGTATTACCCCTGTACTGTGACATCACTGTGTGTATTATCCCTGTACTGTGACATCACTGTGTGTATTATCCCTGTACTGTGACATCACTGTGTGTATTATCCCTGTACTGTGACATCACTGTGTGCATTCATGAATGTTCAAAGTTTTGGGGTCTGGTGCACCCATTGGACCTTGTAGCAAATGAAGGCATTTGGGCACAAGGTGCAGAGAAAATAATCTACAACATAAATTGACATGTTGAGAATTTACGATCTGCTTTCCGGCAGCTTATCCACTCTGTGAACATCCCCTTAAAGTAAAAAAGCACAATAATGTGATCTGTGTATAAATAATTTAAAAAATGTGTTCCTGTTTGTCCGATTTTAGCCACAGTTGTCGAAAATCCCACACAGTTCTGAAAGTGAGGTTAAATGAGGTAACTCTGCCACCGCAGGAAGCGTACAAATCTATGGGGGGCTTTATACGGACTTTTTACTATGCATTAACAGTAAAGGAATGTGACTGGAATGCAAAGAGAAGCAAATCACACGTGCTTCATGCACAGCCTGACACTCCTTTACAAGCTAAGAGCATTTCCCCTATTTCACCACTATTTTACTAAAGCACCACTCCAGAGTTTGTCTTTTTATTGCACAGCTGGAGCGGTGCGGGAAATGTTAAGTCCCCTGCACCACGTCTTATACTTACCTTCTGGCTGCTTTATCTTCTATACCCACTGCTCCGATCAGTCTCCGGCGATTTGTGACCTGCCGGCAGCTCTAGTGTTTCATGGAGGCACCGGAGGTCACAACTCAATACAAGTCTATGAGAGCCTCGTTTTGGCTCTCATAGACTTGTATGGCGCCCCTGGGCTAGAGGTGCCACAGGGTATTACACCCCTTTTCAAGGGTAATATCTATCCCGGGTCAGGAGGGGGTTAACCTGCTGGTGCCTTCACAAAACACAAACAACAGCAGGTGCTTACTCACAGGGGGTTGGACTAGGGCAGACAGGGTAGCCAACTATCACGACGCATGGGACTTGCCCAGTCACTAGGACAACCACCGGGGGCGGGCATCACATGAGGTAGAAGTAGGCGCAACCATCACACTTTAGAAAGAACCTTCTGGGCACAGCTTGGGATAACACCTAGCACTGACGACTGGAGTTAGTTTTTGTCTCTCTTCGTGGGCCTGTGGCTTGGAGCAGGAGGCTCAGCCCTGGTTCCGGATAGCAACCGAGGGACACTTCACTAAAAACCTTCACAGGCACCGGCGGTGACCTCCGACTGTCCAGGATCGGCTGGAGCCCATTGTGGCAGAGAACGGCACCTCGGGCAGCGTCTAATAGACTTTTGACTAAACAGACTTGGAACCGCAGCCCCTGTCTCTCCTTTGCCATCGCCCAGCGCTGCGGCGCCAACGGGGACCACTACCACCCCCGCCATCCTCCCGGGGTAATCCCGCTCCGCTTGTGTGCAGCGACACCATCCCAGCTGCACCCAACATCTGCCCCCGTGAGAGACCCCGCATCGGCGGCCCCCATCCCTGGCCACGTACCACAGGTGGCATCACGATCCTAATAGACTTTCCTAGCCTACGACCCCCAACCTCCATCCTGCCTCCCTACCACGCTCCAACCCTCCATTCTGTACGCCTCGGGGCAACGTAAGCGGGCCAGGCCACCCCGTGACGACGTAGAGGATCTGCGATGAGTAGGTTAAAACACCTGCCCCGTGGGGAGCTACACTTGCATCGAGAGCTTTTGATGTAACTTCTGACTTCCAGACAGTCAAAAGTTACGGTCGCAGCAGGAATGAAGCAGTGATGAAAAAAAGTTGAAAACGCTAGGGGGATTAGATTTAAAGCACTGGAAAAAATGCTCCCCTTTAAAGCATTTTCCCATCTCCTAAATGATGGCACGTCAGTACAATATGCAATTGTGGCGCCCTGGACAAGCCAGGACGTCACAGGTACTGCAACAACACACCCCACACCCCGGTTAGGCACATCAGTCACACACATAAATCCTTGTCGCCTCCCTCCAGGGGCTGATGTCCACACCAGGTGGGGTGGAGCCAGGTGGTTGGCCCCACCCACTGAGGAGTTCACAGTCCTGGAGGCGGGAAAGGAAGAGAGAGTAGTTTTGGAGTGGAGTGGAGAGAGTTGAGTGAAGTGGTAGTTGAGGAGCAAGAGCAGACTGACCGTGTCCGGGTACGTGGCCCGGGCACCCAAGAGCAAGGTTGGCAGACGGTGGTGACCGTCTGCAGGAGAGGCCGATTGACGCATAACCGTAAGGACCGGGGACGGGCAGTGGCCCGCCGGTACCGAACCGGGGAGCGAAGAGAAGCCAGCACCATTCGGCAGGGCCTACAGACCCTGACTAGGCTTGGTGTCGCCATTAAACCGGTCAAATCCGTCAGCGATGGGAACCTCCGGGGTTTCCCAGCAGCAAAGACCCGACTGAAGGCAACCGCTCAACCGTGAAGGGAAATACAGCTACCGCCACAGCTAGAGTTCCCAGGGCCAGAGCAAAAAGGGGCTGCTCTGGCAAATACACCGCTGGGGAGCGGGTTACTGGTGGGAAGCCATCGGAGCCGAAAACACATCACAGGTGCAGGGAGAGACAGTCACCGCCAACCTACCGGGAGTGACCACCGCAGCCGGCTGTGGGACCCGTCCATCCAGCCGTTTGTTTTACCAGAGACTCCGTCTACGTTATTGGCTGAGTGAGTACCACCGTGCCGTCTGGCACTGCGCTGCCCCCGCGACCCTGCACCTCACCAAACCCCACCATCCACCTTACAGTCACCATCACCGGGCCCCGGGACCACCAAAACCCCCTACCCACGGAGGGGAGAGAAACATCTCGGCTGCTCCCTGTCATCGCTCCCGGGATCCCCGTCCAGAGCAGCGGTGGTGTCCCAACCTCACCACAACCGTGGGTGGCGTCACGGACCGACTTCCCAAACCCCAAAAACTATTCCCCTTTCACTCACGGGCGAGGAGCGCCGCTCGAGTCCCCGGATCCAGCCCACCGCTTGAGCCACCGAGCAGCAGTAGCAGCAGCGCCGGACCCGAGCGTGGTGAGCGCAGCGTCCCCTCCCCGCCCGCGACACAATCACTTTATAATCAGTGGGTGTCCAACATCTGAGCCTCCTACTGATCTTGAGAATGAAGGGTCCACAGTCCTGGTGTAGGTCTTCATACACTTGTCCCTTCACATAGGAAACTGGCCCCATTGACAGGAACAAACTCATTCTGTGATCCCTGCACAGCTAATTGGCCAAAAGCTGCTGTTAGGTGGAAAAAAGAGAGTTTGGGTTCCTACTGATCATGCAATCACATTAGGAGTAGAGAAAACCGCTTTAACATGTTTATAACACTAACTAATTGCGTAGAATGGGATGGGGCAAATTAAAGAGTCCTCTTATGCTTGGCCAATCCAGATTCTCAATTCCTCTGGTGAGCCAAACTAGATTCTTTTGTCCTCTGGTAGGTCAATCTAGATTCTCAATTCCTTTGGTGGGCCAAATTAAATCCTTGAATCCTCTGGTGAGACAATCTAGATTTTCAATTCCTTTGGTGGGCCAGTCCAGATTCTTGAGTCCTCTGGTTGGCCAATCCAGATTCATATTTCTTATGGTAGGCCAAACTAGATTCTTAAATCCTCTGGTGGGACAATCTTGCGTACTCTGGCTGGCCAATCCAGATTCTCAATTCCTGTGGTCAGCCAATCTAGATTTTTGAATCCTCTGGTGGGCTAATCTGGAATCTTAATTCCTTTGGTGGGCAAGTGTAGATTATTGAGTCCTCTGATGGGCTAATCTAGATTCTCAATTCCTTTGATAGGCCAATCTAGATTTTTAAGTCCTCTGGTAGGCCAATCCAGATTCCTAATTTCTCTGGTGGGCCCGTCTAGATTCTTGAGTCCTCTGGTGGGCCAGTCTAGAATCTTGAGTACTCTGGTGGGCTATTCCAGATTCCTAATTTCTCGGTGTGCCAATCTAGATTCTTGAGTCTTCTGGTTGGCCAATCCAGATTTTCAAGTTCTCTGGTGGGCCAGACAATTCTCGAGTACTGTGTTGGTTCAGCCTACATTTTCCAGTTTATATTCTAAAATCCTTTGTTGATCCAGTATATATTCTGGAGTCCTCTGATGGGCCAACCTAGAATTTCAATTTCTGAGGTGGACCAACATGGATAGCATAGCTCTCTAATAGGCTAATCTAGAACATTTTTTTTAGTGTGGGCAAGTCTGAATATTCTCATCCTCTGGTGGGACAGTCTGATCTCTAGTCTGCTGGTATCTGAACTGTAGTTTGATTGTTGGCCAATAAGGACCTTCTGGTCCTCTGCTGGACAAAATAGGATCCTCTGGTCCACTGGTGGGTGAATTGAATCCTCTAGTAAGCCACTCAGGATCAGGAACAGCCCTTTGGTTTGATTCTTTAGTTGTTTAAGAGCCTTATAAGCTGTTATGTGAGTCATGTGCGATTATGAAGTCATTAAGACTCTTTCCTTAGCTGTCTTTGAAAATCAGTCACCGTGATGGAGTTCTCCACCTGAAATGCTTTGTTTGCAGAGACAATCTTATTGGTGCATATGGCTGTAAAGAATGAAATAGGATTTGATAAAGAAAAAAAAGATTTGTTTGTACTGTACAGTTAACATGTTTAAGAAAGCACTCCAAAAATTCTTCATACAATCAGCCTCGAGTCTTCAAGATGACCGAACAGCTCATGATTTGAGGATTTGAGGATTTGAGGCAACTTTTAAGCTATTATTGACAATAAATGCATAAACTATACTAAGGAAACATGGAAAACATAACTTGGTGATGTTTGAGGACTGAACTTGAGAAATACAGTATTAGTCTAAAATTGGGTTGGAGTGCAGAGGTAGTAGGTACGGGTAAGTGTTATTGTATTTAACCCCTTAATGACCGTGGGCCGTAACATTACGTCCTAACCTATGTAGTTGTAATCAACTGCAGCTGCTGCAGGCAGCCGGCGGTGATTCCTGCACATGTCAGCTGATTTGAACAGCTGATATGGGTTCCTCACAGGCACGGGTGGATCCGCGATCCACTCACGCCTGTTAACCCCTTACATCGCACTGTGAAAATGTGACAGAGCGATTTAAATCCCTGTCGCAGTAAATCTTTACTCACCCGGCCACATCGGCGGCACTGTGACGTGATCACTGTGAGCTGATGGTTGCCATGGTAGCACAGAGTCATGTGATGACTCCTGTAGCTCACAGGCCTCTCGTGCTGTCAGACAGGAGACATAGTATAGAGAGCCAGAAGTCCAATGAATAAAAAACTCCACTTTATTTAGATATTCTTAAAATCCAGCATATACAGCTCATGGTATAGAAGTCAGTGAGAACTACGCGTTTCGACGCTACGTCTTAGTCTAGCAGAACATGACTAAGACCTAGCGTCAAAACGCGTAGTTCTCACTGACTTCTATACCATGAGCTGTATATGCTGGATTTTAAGAATATCTAAACAAAGTGGAGTTTTTTATTCATTGGATCGCGCTGGACCTCTTTTTCTCTTCTTATAACCTGGTGGCCAGACCATTCCGTACGCAGGACATCATCATTTACCAGCTTTCAGCTAATCGGTGAGCTGGATTTTTTCTCTTGTTTCTACAGTATTAATAATATAGGATGCTTTAGTGTAATGTAACTAAGGACCAAGTGTGCAGGAGTGGGATGCCAGTGTAGTTAGTAAGTTTGTAAGGATAGAGCAGGAACAGATGCAAATAGTTAAGTAATAACCAGGGAGACCGAGACAAGTATTGAGGAGTGAGTAGAGAAGTATTAGGAAGACAGGAAAGTTAGTATTTAGTGTAACTGCAGAGGTCCTAGTGAGCGGACAGGGCCAGAAGTGAGCACCTGTCCGGGACTGGAGGAATCCTCTTATGTGCCAAGACCTCACCCTGCTGACAGGTTGCAGAGCGTGCTGAGATCGGTGAGACGTCGGGGTATAGAGACCGCCGGCAGAACCCTGAACTGGTCAGGAGCTAGGAAGTCCTCTGCGGGCCCGAGTGAGACATGAAAGCCGCTAGGAAAGGTTATGGGGAAGAAGCAGGTTTTAGAGTCAGCTGCTGGAAGATAGAAACCCAGAGCGAGTGCCAGCAAGTTAGAATTCCACGAGAGAGCAGCGGAAGCACGAGAGGGATTGTCTGTCTGAAGTAAGGAAGAAGTGGTGAACTACAATAAACCTATTCCTGAGTTGTCTTACAAAGAGACTTGTGTATGTGAATTGTGTAGCCCTCCACGTCTACGGCGAGGAGCAGCAGCTGAGATGGAGATATCACTGTACATCATTGTGTCACACACCCGATCGGGAACACAACACGAGCACACGCATTGAGTGAATCAGGGGAGCGTGTGACCCTCGGACGAGATAGGGCTCCCTGCTTCAAAAGCAGTCATGGATCTGGTGCCAAGAGACCCAAAGGTCCTACGTCATATAAGATGGAGCCAATGACACTTGGTAATTGAGATGCCATTCCGGATTTGTAAGCTTCTCCAATGTCCATTCTGGACATCTTTTCTTCTGTTGAAGATATATTAGAAATCTATATATCTCAATACTGGAAAAGAAAGAAACATCCGTATGGAAATTTGAAAAAATAAATATAGATATTGAGAAATATGGATGAAGCATTTTGTTCTGTTGAGTTTTCCGTGAATTATCTTATATTTTTCTCTATTTTTATGCATGGGTTTTATACAAGCGTAGTTATTTCACGTCTTCAATTATTAAATGAAGTAATTGAAGCAACGTGATCTTCTTGCTAACCCAAGACATTCCACTGACCATCTATGATGCGGGAAGGAAGAATGACAGAGCCATGGTATTGATCCACTGGAAAAAAAAAGGGAAAGATTGGCTCGGCCTTATTAACCCTTCCAGTTGGAGAGTCTGATCCCTCTCAGATCCATTTTTTTTCTTTTTCTGGAGGTCATGATCTTTCTTTGTTTCTCAGGTCAGGTTTCGGTCTGACAAGTGGTAATTGATTCCCCTGCTAGATAGGCTGGTGGTAAGTGCAGGATAACGTTACAGTGAAAACAAATAGCACTTCACAGTTCTGACCTTTCCTCTTGCTGCATTTGTTGTGGTTGCACTTGAAGCCTGTAAGGTAAGATGTCTGCGAGGCCAGAGCTTCGCATGACTGCGCGCTGTGGCTTACGTGTGCCTGGCCGGGCTGTGTGCCACGTGTCTGTTCAGACAGTAGGACGGTACTAAAAATCATGTCACCCTTTTGTAGCTCTAATTAACGACATACTTATGGTTGTCCTTCTTTGAAACACAAGCCATCCATCAGATCATGGCCAACAGTTGGAAAACCAACATTTTGGAGATCGATCGTAGACTCAACGTAGGCGATGACCAACTTTTTGATTTCTATGATGCAAAATGTAAAGTCAATGACAAACTCATTGGTTAATTCTTACGTAAACCCGGGTTTTTAATAACACTTTTGTCTGAAGGTGCCTTTCAATCATCTGTATCTCACCTCAATATAATGAGGGGGTGGCTCAGACTCTCCCTGATAACTGATCTGCTTAATGACTTTTCTAAAAAAAAAATCATCCAATACAGTGTTTATCTACCACCTCTTAGTCTTGGTAGCTGATTCTAGGGTCATTGCCATATATTTTACACAGAATATCTCAGTCTCCTAATGGGCCTGCCAAGGAGCGGACATATAGCCTATGCAGCCTGGTCAACTGCCATGGAGTCTGAAAGGTTAGGAAGACTATTTGGCCCCAAGGGTTTTAAACCAAAGTCTAAATTGATCTGTGATTTGTTAAAAGCTGATAATACAGTCTATATGTGTCTGGAGAATCTACAGCTGTCACGGATGTGTCATGGCCTGTCACGGCCGGCTGACAATCCAGTGGCAGCGAGTGCTAGAGAATCACAGAGATTGGCAGCATGTGTTGTTATCTGTTTCTGAAGCTGCGGACTCTATGACCCTGGGAAACTGTAAGTTTTGTCTCTCAGTTGCCAGCCTCTGACTTCCTTTATTAACCTCACCCTGAGGATATTTGGGTGCGGTTTATAGTTTGTTCCTTGCTGAGCTCTGGCAAGATCATCTTCTGTTGCTTCAGACTTCTGTGGTTGCTGCAGCTCAGATAAGCACTTGTCTTTTGATATCTACCAGGGCTCTGGGTGACTGCAGTTGTTAGTGTTAGTGGTGTTGACTGGCGCTCATACCCTCCATCCTTACTTAGGGCCCATTTGCCAGGGTAAGACAGGGCCTCAGGTATTACAGCTCGGCGACAGGAGAGGAACCTATATAGGGTCTGTGAGGGCAGTGAGGGTGAGCTGCAGGTTGTAGTCAGGGGTCATCATTGCCCCCTTTCCCTAGCTATAAGACATTCCTTCCTCCTTCCTGTGTGGTGTCTTATATGGCTGGTATAGCCTCTCTCCCCTACCTTGACAACAATCCATGAGGACCATAAGTAGAGACATCCGGTAGCGATATTAAACCCCTTTGTAGGTTGAAAACCCATATGCTAACCATCCTTATTCCACAGAGATATATATTTATATTTTACTATCCACTGCCCTTAACCATCAAGGATGCTAACATTAATCTTGCTATTTTCCTAGCCCACCATGCATGTTATAAATAACCTATTTATTGCAGTAGCCCACAAGGGATGTTATCATTCATCTCTTTGCTGCTATAGTACACCAGGGATGTTGTAAGGAACCTATTTACTGTCCTAGTCCACCAGAAATGTTATCAGTAATTTCTTCACAACCCTAGCATACCAAGGATGTCATAAATAACCCATTGTCTGTCCTAGTGTAACGCCTATACCGACATCCCTGCACTGCCCTGCCCCCCTTCCTCGATAGGGACGTTGGCTCTCTCACCTACCCGGCAGTCCTGCAGTGGCTATCCCATCCCTGGTCCATGCTGCTGTCTCCCAGAGCTGGTGTACACCTCACAGGCTCTCTGGTTCTGCCCAATAGTGATTTGTTGATCCGACACAAAGTTCCAGCTCCCTGCTGTGACCGATATGGTATTTGTGGTGCCCCTGAAACTTCAGTCGCCACATAGGTACTGCATCTCAGCCAGAGATGTGGTGCTCCATTCTGGGTGAGGAAGAGGTCATCCACCGTATGCACACAAAACACTGACACTCACTCAGCAACACCTCATCAGACCATGGTAAGGGCCTAGTGACAGTCCGAGGCCGGGCTAGGGGGTGGAGTCTAGTTAGTGGGAGCAGCTTGTAGGAAGTTAGACACATCTAACTAAGGACACATCTAGTACCAAAGCCAACTCCGCACATAAATCCGCTAGAAGGTGATAACATAGGGCCAAGGGATAGAGCTTTAAGCCACTCGACAGGGTCCGCAGAAATCGGCTCAGGGCACTGTGTGCGTAGGCGCGTGACAAGCGGGCGAGAAGTCAGGGCAGGAAGACGACCAGGGAAGGAACATAAGAAGGATGAACCGGTCTTGACCTCCGAACTACCCGGGATCGCCTGTAGCCCATCACAGTGGAACCCAGCACTCCAAAGGTGGTTAATGACATGTCGTGTTACCTTGGAACTTGCTACAGTGAGTAAAAACCTTGAGTCTGCATCTGTGACGCCCTGGACCCCAGGAGTCACAGGTAATAACACCTACCACTTACACACACACCCCCACCCCCTGTGAGGTCACACACACGTCACCCGAAAGGGAGACCTGATGCCTCCCTCAGGGCCAGTAGGGCACACCAGGTGGGCGGAGTCAGGTGGCAAGACACACCCACCGAGGAGACTACTGGCCTGAGGCAGGAAGTACAGGGAGTTCAGTTTAGAGAGTGAGAGTGACAGGAGGTGAAAAGGAGAGAAACTGTCAGGGACCCGGGTTGGAGCCTGGGCCCCTTGGAAAACGTCAGGCAGGCAGACGGTGGTGGCCGTCTGCAGGAGTACCGGTACAGCAACCGGCGGAACTGTACGGGCCGGCCCTGGGTTGGAGCCCGCCGGTTCTGAACCGAGGAGTCAACCGTGTACCGGAGCACCAGAAACCGGGTACTCAGACCCCGTCCAAACGTAGAAGCCACTGAGTATAGGCAAATTGACTGATTGCTGGCTGGACCTCACGGGTTCATCCACACCCAAAGTCCCGAAAGAAGGCAAAAGCCCACCGAGACCAGGTGTGCGCCACCGCCAAGGGCCAAACACCCGACGGGCCAGCGCCTGCGGGCAACCGAGGGCTGCTCCGGCAGCTCAACGGTGGGGAGCGGGCTACCACTGCCCAGGCAGGGGAGCCAAAACACAACTACCAGAGGTGCACGGGAAAGGGGCCACCATCAACCCCACAGGGGACATCAGCAGCCAGCCGCGGGAACCGACCACATCCGAAATTTGGTTTACCAGTGACTCTGAGTGTGAATTAATCGTGAGTACACCAGTGCCATTCGGGCACGACACTACACCGCGGCACGGCACCCTGCACCCCGACAACAACATCAGCGCTTGCAGTCCCCCGAGCCGGGGCCCTGGGACACACCGCCCCTACCCATGGAAGGGCTGACATCTGAGCTGCGGCCGCAACACCGATCCCGGACGAGCCCACCTTCATTCCAGCTGCAGCGGTGGTGCATCCCGTCACCACTACCCGTGGATGGCGTCACGACCCGTAGGACGGCAACGCGGCCCTCCCCGGCTGCGCGCCTCGTCCCACACCACCACCACCACCCCGCTACCTCTCCCCTCTAACAGAGCGACGTGGCCCCCGGTCTGGAGGCGCTCGTGCTACCGACAACCCGAGCCCGGACCTCGAGCGGCTCGGCCCGAGCAAGTGGAAGAAGTGGCTGGGTCCCTCTCAGGGCGGTACACATCGACTCTTCTGGCGTCACGAACAGGATTCGGACAGTCCACTTACCTGTGGAAAGTGCGCCTTAGAAGTTTCCGTCAGCGGCGTCCTGCCAAAAAAGTTGAAGTCCCACCATCTTGGCGCGAAAGTTTCCCGCTCGAGTCGTCTTCCCCGAGCAGTGAAGGCGCGAAAATGAAGCCCCGCCCCCAAAGGAGGAGTGCAAAGAGAAAACCAAGGGGGAGGCGGGCGAGAAAGCTGCCTGATGTAACCGAGAAGATAAAAAGGCAGGGACTCCAGGACCCTGCATCCGTTCCGTTCCTGGATCCAGACTGTACAGCATGGCGACTCCCGTCCCGCGTCCCGAGACCCCCGAGCCCGTGCAAGGAACGGCAGCGTGGGTGAAGGCCCGGACGGAGGAGATGTGTCCCCGCCTCCAGCACCAGGTAAGCTTCCTGGTGGAGCACTGGGCGGCGGAGATGGGGGAGATAGTGGCTGCCGTGCGGGGCCGTGAAAGGATGACGGTGTTGGCAGGGTGGAAAGGTGACCCACGTCCCTGTGCCCTTGAGGGGTCGGCCATCGCGGCTGAGGGCCTCAATTTGCTGCTGCCTGCCATACCGCCTCCTTCATGGCCCGCAGCGGTGGTCGCTGCTCCTCCGCCCGTATCCCCACCCCCGACACCGGTGGCGGAATCCGTCCTGGGCGCTCCCGGGAGGCTGCTTAGGGAGGCTGGCCCGGACCTGCTGTGGAACCCGGCCACGCTATACCCGATGCCCGAAGGGACCCGTTACAGGCCGGCACCTGATCCCGAGGCGATGTCGGCGGTCCCGGAAGTGACCGCTCCGAAGAGTGCCCAGGCTCCAGCAACCCGCCCGGCCAAGAAGGCCCAGAAGGCAAGACAAATCACTCCAGGGTCGCGGGCCTCGGCTGAGGTTCCGCTGGGAGGCAGCTGCAAGGCAGCAGAGCCAGCCACGACACAGCGGGGCTCCCCTCAGAGAGTGCCGATCATGGTTGACACAGGGGAGCGCCGGCTGGGCCAGATCCCCACTGATCTATACCCCGGGCATGAAAACCCACCGTATTGGGAGCGGCAGCCCAGCCAGCTGAGTTGGGAAATTGCGGTCAGAGAGAAGAAGAGGGAGGAGGTCCTTGCCCGCACCATTGAAGGAAAGGAGCACCTGAGGAGTGCTGGATATTGGGTGCGGGGCCCGACCTACCAGGGCCAGGTCCGGCGATTCAACAAAGACAAGGGCTGGGGATTCTTATACGACCCCGGCCTGGAAACGGAGGTGTTCTTTTCCCGGCGGGATGTGAATGCCCACCTCCCATTCGGGCACCCGGACCGCGACCTTTTGCCCGGAGATTTGGTGCACAACACCCGGCACCGAGGAGAGAGGGGCTGGTTTGCCCTGGATGTCCGGAGTGGCAGACAGCCCCCTCCTCCACCGTACACCCCTGATGTGGAGGTTGAGGAAGAGCTGGAGTAAGAAGATTACGTTATGAGAAGGACCCGTCCCCATTGGGACTTGTGTTTTGAAAACTCCGTTTTACCCTTTTGCGTGAGTGACTGCTCATGGACAAGGCCGTGGACTTGCCGGCCACCCAAAAACTTTTGGACTTGTAAATATTGCCCTATCTGCCCCCTTTAACATGCCTTCCCATTCCGTTAGCCTCCGGAGAGGCAGATTGTAGGTAGGACCCACAGCAGAGCAGGTCCGGTGACCACCAGGACCAGTGACCATCCTCCGGGGAGCCCTTGACAACTGCCGGGTGCGCCGCACCGTACCCGTTCCCGCCTGGGTGATCTGCCATGTTCCTGTTTCCAGACTGGGGAAAAGGGGTGCTGCCCATTTCTTAGGGGCAGCATCAAGGCTAGGTTGTTTGGGTGGGAAAGGCGGAAGGACATGAACCCATTTCATTTAATAAAGTTTGAAACGTTAAAGCAAAATGCCTCCCATTATGGGAAGACCTTCAGTAACCATAGCTTGTACAAATGTTATTATAATTGTAAGTGTTTTCCCGTTTTTCCTGTTTTACAGCTGAAAAATAAAAATAAACCGGAGTTGGTCGGGCAGCCTGCGGACGGTCTGCATTAAACCAAGGGGGAATGTGACGCCCTGGACCCCAGGGATCACAGGTAATAACACCTACCACTTACACACACACCCCCACCATCTGTCAGGTCACACACACGTCACCCGAAAGGGAGACCTGATGCCTCCCTCAGGGCCAGTAGGGTACACCAGGTGGGCGGAGTCAGGCAGAAAGACACGCCCACCGAGGAAACTACTGGCCTGAGGCAGGAAGTACAAGGAGTTCAGTTTAGAGAGTGAGAGTGACAGGAGGTGAAAAGGAGAGAGACTGTCAGGGACCCGGGTTGGAGCCTGGGCCCCTTGGAAAACGTCAGGCAGGCAGACGGTGGTGGCCGTGTGCAGGAGTACCGGTACAGCAACTGGCGGAACCGTACGGACCGGGCCTGGGTTGGAGCCCGCTGGTCCTGAACCGGGGAGTCAACCGTGTACCGGAGCACCAGAAACCTGGTACTCAGACCTCGTCCAAACTTAGAAGCCACTGAGTATAGGCAAATTGACTGATTGCTGGCTGGACCTCACGGGTTCATCCACACCCAAAGTCCCGAAAGAAGGCAAAAGCCCACCGAGACCAGGTGAGCGCCACCGCCAAGGGCCAAACACCCGACGGGCCAGCGCCTGCGGGCAACCGAGGGCTGCTCCGGCAGCTCAACGCCGTGGAGCAGGCTACCACTGACCAGGCTGGGGAGCCGAAACACAACTACCAGAGGTGCACGGGAAAGGGGCCACCATCAACCCCACAGGGGACATCAGCAGCCAGCCGCGGGAACCGACCACATCCGAACTTTGGTTTACCAGTGACTCTGAGTGTGAATTAATCGTGAGTACACCAGTGCCATTCGGGCACGACACTACACAGCGGCACGGCACCCTGCACCCCAAAAACAACATCAGCGCTTGCAGTCTCCCAAACCGGGGCCCCGGGACACACCGCCCCTACCCACGGAGGGGCTGACATCTGAGCTGCGGCCGCAACACCGATCCCGGTCGAGCCCGCCTTCATTCCAGCCGCAGCGGTGGTGCATCCCGTCACCACTACCCGTGGATGGCGTCACAACCCGTAGGAAGGCAACGCGGCCCTACCCGGCTGCGCGCCTCGTCCCACACCACCACCCCGCTACCTCTCCCCTCTAACAGAGCGACGTGGCCCCCGGTCCGGAGGCGCTCGTGCCACCGACAACCCGAGCCCGGACCTCGAGCGGCTCGGCCCGAGCAAGCGGAAGAAGCGGCCGGGCCCCTCTCAGGGCGGTACACATCCCTGTGTCTCTCCGTTATTTGCCTGCGCCTCTGGCCCTGCATCCCTGCCATCATCTATTACTACTCCCAACCGCCCTGGGGCCCAGCTCTACCTGTAGAGAGCTGTAACAACCATCGCGCCAGGGTCTCGGAACCAGGCCTTGCCACGACAGCATCCCAGAAACAGATCCGCGGCCTGATATTGAGTAACCCTAGGCCCCGGTGCGGGCGTGTCATATTCAGTGGACAAAACCAAGCCCACCTGAATGAACAGCAATTTAAGTTTACTCAACAAGATTTAGACAAGCCTATGAAATACTGGGAGAATATAGTCTGGTCAGATGAGACCAAAATTGAACTCATAGGATGCCATAATACACACCCTGTTTAGAGGCAAGAAAAGTGGTACTGTGACGCCCTGGGCAAGCCAGGGGTCACAGGTCATCACACCACCACACCCTACATCCCAGTTAGGAACACCAAGGCTACTGAAATCCTTGTTGCCTTCCTCCAGGGGCTGATGTTCACACCAGGGGGTGGGCCAGGCGGTTGGCTCCGCCCATCGAGGAGTACACAGCCCTGGAGGCGGGAAGAAACCAGAGAGATGAGTCTAGGAGGAGGACGTGAGAGGAGTAAACAGAGCTAAGTAAGGGAAGTGAAAGTGAAGTAGTAGTGGAGCAAAGAAGAAAAGAGTAAAAGTGAGAGTAGAAAGGCCTGAAGTTGGTCCAGCTAAGTGTAGGACAGTGTCAGCAAGGTCAGCAACAGCGGTGATTGTCTGGAGGGGGACTGCTCGGAGGTTGCTGGAAGGACCGCGGACGGGTAATGGCCCGGCGGTCTGGAGCAGTATACGAAGGACAGTCAGCACCAGGGCAGGGGCCTCTCAGACCCCGGCAAGGCTAGGAGTCGCCATAATTTGCCAAATCCGTCAGTGAAGGGGACGTCTGTCTCCAAACAACCAAGTCCCGATTGAAGGCAACAGTCCAACCATTAAGGAGGAACACCGCCACCGCCAGGGCACCAGTTCCTCGGGGCCAGCGTCTGCGGGCAAAGTAGGGCTCCTCCGGCCCATATCCAAGCCGGGGAGCGGGTTACCGGTTGGAACCCATCACTACCAACACAGGAACATTAGGTGCAGGACAAAGGGACATCACCGTTACCTACTGGGAGAGCAAGTGCAGCCGTCCGTGGGAACCGTCTTTCCAGCCGTGTGTTTTACCGAGAACTGTGTCACCGTCTCAAGCTGAGTGAGTACCACAGTGCCGGAAGGCACAGCGCTGCCCCCGCGTCCCTGCGCCCACCAGGCCCTGCATCTCCCATCTCCTCCCTGGGCCCCGGGATCACCAACCCCTACCCACGGAGGGGCAACACAACAACTGGCTGCTCCACATCACCGCTCCACATCACCACTCCCGGGATCCCCATATCGAGCAGCGGTGGTGCTAACAAATCACCACAACCGTGGGTGGCGTCACGGACAATAGACTTTATCCCAAAACCCAATCCCCTTTCACTCACGGGCGAGGAGCGCCGCTCGAGACCCCCGGGATCCGGCCCACCGCTCGAGCCACCACTGAGCAGCAGCAGCCGGACCCGAGCAGTGGGGGTGAGCGCAGTGCTGACACCCTCCTCCCCGCCCGCGAGCTTATTGTGGCGCCCCTGACCTGGTCAGGCGCCACTGAGTACTGCACCCATGCTGGGGACAGTACAATACAGGTAATCCAGAAGGCTGACCGGGGTGTGGTACACAGGCGCATAGTGATCAGGTCTCACACATGTACCCATGAGAGGACCCCTGGGGATCCCAGGAGGGGGCGAAGCATGAGCACGGCCTCCATCTCCTCTCAAGGGGTGTGGTAAGAGAGTCTGGTTGCTAGGTGGCGTAGGCAAGAACAGGAGAGGAGGGGCAGTGAGTCAGTTAGAGCAGAACTCCATAGGGCTCAGTGAGGAGCAGACCTGTGGGGCTGTTGCTGTCTAACAGCGCCCGCGCAGTGGCTACTGACGGGGGAGAACGGTCAACTAGGAGTGCTACCCGAAATCCATCTTCAGCTAAAGAGAGGGCACGGAGTGGGAAGTAAGGAGACTGCTAGAGAGTACCAGGCCCAAACGGGCGGCAGATCCCGGAGCGGAGATAGATCCAACTTTCTTTTGCTAAACCTGCCGGTGTGGGGCTCTCAAAGCCCACGCCACAACACCACAAAAGCCGCAGCCACGTAGCCACAGTTAGGGCCCATAGGTCACAGGAGGCAAGCAGCTGGAGTGGCCTGGCCCAGGCGACAAGAAAACGGCAAACGAAGGGGAGAGAGGCTGCAGCATCTTCCCTGGGCGACCCCCATAGGGACTCAAAGTCGGGGTTACCCCAAACCACCAAGGGCTAAGGAAGGCGAGTTAGTAGTCACCCTCACAAGTCAGCCTGAAGGACACCTGGTTCTCACTTGGTTCATCCCAGCTACGCCCGGGTCACTCACCCTGCCATCAACTGTGAGTAAAAACCCTGAAAGACATTCTGCCTGTATTGAGTCATTCTGCGCCTTGTGGTACTACGCACCTATACAGGGCCCTGGGGCTTGCCTCACTCTCAGGAGGCTATTCCAACTAACTGCACACACCATCAGCCCCAGGCGACCCTCAACCTGCAGTGGCGGTCCCTACTGGCCGCAATACTGAGAGTGGCGTCACGACAAGAAGAAGATCTCCTACCTGTGACCAAGATCCAGCTGAGTGGAGTCCCTGAAGGTAATGCACCGACACAACACCTGTGGGGCTTCACATCTGGCGTCACGAACAGGATAAGGACTAGACCTGTTCAGACAGGTGACCATGTGCCTGGGCGGTCCGCTTGGAAAAGCCGCCATATTGCCACCATGAAAAGCGCGCTGAAAAACAACAGCAGCCCGCGCTGGGAGAAGTTACCGCCCACGAAGAGGTGTGGCTACCCAGAGATCCCCTGCAGAGTTCTGACCTCGCTTGTGAAGAAAGCGGAAGCGTCCAGAGACGGCGGAGCAGAAGAGAAGCCAGCAGCTTGCTAGAGAAAATGGAGTCCAGACGCGGATACCCCGAACCAGGCACTGCTGCCTGGTGGTGCCGGGAGCTTGCTATTTTCTGCGACCAGCTGGAGGCCAGGATTGTGCGACGGCTCAGAGAAGAACGCACGGAGCTTCTGGAGATGGCGGCGGCGGTTCGGACCTACGAGGAGGGAGCCGCGCGACGCATGCCAGACCGAGCGGCGACGACTCAGACCCCGATGGTGCCACCGATGGGTGAGTCCAGGGATGCCCCGGCCAGCGCAAGTGCACCGACCCCTGCTGCCACGCCCGCGGTCCCAGAAGAGGCGCCCGGCGCGGCGCCACCGGACCAGGCCGCAGCCACGCTAGATGCGGCCCGCCAAATCCAGGCCGCCGCAGCCATGCCCCGCCTGTCCCGCAAAGGTCCGACTACCACTGCGATACTGATCCGTGCCGCAGGTGTGACGCTGACCCAGGCTGCCACCCTGCTGAGCCCAGTCCGCCAAGACCCCACCGCAGCAGCGACGCTCGTCCGCGCCGCAAGTGAGATGCTGAACCAGGCCGCAGCTACGCCAGGTGCGGCCCATCAAGCCCCGATCACTGCAGCGACGCCCAGCTCAGCCTGCACAGAGCCCTCTGCAACAGCGACGCTGATCCAGGCCGCCGCCACGCCAGGCGCGGCCCGCCAAGACCAGGCCGCCGCCACGCCAGGCGCGGCCCGCCAAGACCAGGCCGCCGCCATGCCAGGCGCGGCCCGCCAAGACCAGGCCGCCGCCATGCCAGGCGCGGTCCGCCAAGACCAGGCCGCCGCAGCGATGCCCTGCCCGGCCCGCCAAGACCAGGCCGCCGCCATGACAGGTGCGGCCCGCCAAGAACAGATGACCTCATCATTTTCCCCGGCCTGCAAGGCCAGAGCAGATACCGCTCCCCGGTCTGAGGAAGTCCCTACTAGGAAATCCCTGATAGGTGAAGACTCCGCATACTGGCAGCTGAAGGCTGACCTGGAGGCCAAGTTCCCACAGGAGATGGTGGACAGATACATGCTTCCTCCGCACACCCCTAAGGCAACCCCTGCAGCCACCACGCTGAAGAGTCCACCGTCTGGGCCAGCTGAGGAACACTCATCCCCAGCGCTGCCACGACCAGAGTGCAGCGAAGAACTAAGGGGGAGAGGAGGGCAAGAAGCTGAGGAGCTGACTCCGGAGCCACCAGCAGTGGATCTATACTCAGAGCCGGAGATGCTGCCATATTCCCGCTGGGATGAGGAAGACCTGACACCGTCCGCTGACGAAGATCTGCCTAAAAGTCTCACCTGGGAGCTTGCAAGCTGTACCACGCAGAGTTCAGGCCGCAAGACAAGGCGTCGCAACAGAACAACGCCGTCCCCTGCACCGCCATCCCCAGAGCAGAGAGAAGTCACCGCCAGAGACCTACAAGAAAAGAGGTTCCTGAGAAGAGCCCAAGCACAGGTCAGAGGACCCCTCTGCAGAGGAGTAGTGGAAGACTTTAACCTGAAAAGCGGATACGGCTTTATTGTGGCACCGGGTATGAAAGAGGGCATTTTCGTTAATAGGAGGGATGTGAGAGCCCACTTGCCCAGAGGACACCCTGGCAGAAACTTAAAGATGGGAGACACAGTGCAGTTCACCATGCACCAAGGAGAAAGAGGCTGGTATGCCTTAGATGTAGCACCATGTCCCAAAGAAGAAAGAAAAGACAGAGATAAAGAAACAGATGCAGCAAAGGAAACAGATGAAGATCAAGAAAGAAAAGACAAGGAACCTACAGATGAGACTACCTCAGACGACGACAAAGAGCAAGAAAGCAGCAGGTGCCGCAGCCCAACAGGCCCAAGCCCTGGTATGGAGGAGTAAAGGAAAGTAAGAAGTTCAGCAGTTAGAAAGTTAAAGTTTTGAAAAGTTTGTTTTGCAACGTTTACGTTTAAGCATGTGCCCACAAAAACTATTGTGAGAAATAAACCTTAAGGCTATGAACTTGCTATAGCCACAAACTCTCGCAGTGTAAATAGTTACACCAGTGGCACCACCACCAGGGCCAGCCTGTTTAGGGGCTTGGCTCGTCTGCAACCAGGAGGGGCCCGTCCGTATATAGGGCCTTGGCTCGCCTGCGACCAGAGAGCATGCCTGTTTATGGGGCCTGGCTCTCCACCACAAAGAGGGTACCTGGTCAGCACCAACTGTGGAGGCCGCCTCTACATCCTGCCAGAAGAGGCTGAAGGCGCGGATCCACCAGGCCAGGTATACCCTGAAACCACCAGACCCTGAAAGCCGCCTCTACATCCTGCCAGAAGTGGCTGAAGGCGCGGCCAACGGGAGAGGCAGATTGGAGGAAAGGTCTGGGGAAGTGGATGGCCCAGACCTGGTTACCAAACGAAACCGGTGACCTGCCTCCTGAGAGGGTTTTGGGTGGGTTAACGGACTTGTGGGTGGAGGGTGGTGATGTATGATAACTGGTGGTCTTAAAATGTTTTACCATGTTTTAAAGTTTTATGCATTTTAAAATGTTGTCTTGCAGCCCGAGGACGTGCTGGTGATAACTAAGGGGGAATGTGGCGCCCCTGACCTGGTCAGGCGCCACTGAGTACTGCACCCATGCTGGGGACAGTACAATACAGGTAATCCAGAAGGCTGACCGGGGTGTGGTACACAGGCGCATAGTGATCAGGTCTCACACATGTACCCATGAGAGGACCCCTGGGGATCCCAGGAGGGGGCGAAGCATGAGCACGGCCTCCATCTCCTCTCAAGGGGTGTGGTAAGAGAGTCTGGTTGCTAGGTGGCGTAGGCAAGAACAGGAGAGGAGGGGCAGTGAGTCAGTTAGAGCAGAACTCCATAGGGCTCAGTGAGGAGCAGACCTGTGGGGCTGTTGCTGTCTAACAGCGCCCGCGCAGTGGCTACTGACGGGGGAGAACGGTCAACTAGGAGTGCTACCCGAAATCCATCTTCAGCTAAAGAGAGGGCACGGAGTGGGAAGTAAGGAGACTGCTAGAGAGTACCAGGCCCAAACGGGCGGCAGATCCCGGAGCGGAGATAGATCCAACTTTCTTTTGCTAAACCTGCCGGTGTGGGGCTCTCAAAGCCCACGCCACAACACCACAAAAGCCGCAGCCACGTAGCCACAGTTAGGGCCCATAGGTCACAGGAGGCAAGCAGCTGGAGTGGCCTGGCCCAGGCGACAAGCAAACGGCAAACGAAGGGGAGAGAGGCTGCAGCATCTTCCCTGGGCGACCCCCATAGGGACTCAAAGTCGGGGTTACCCCAAACCACCAAGGGCTAAGGAAGGCGAGTTAGTAGTCACCCTCACAAGTCAGCCTGAAGGACACCTGGTTCTCACTTGGTTCATCCCAGCTACGCCCGGGTCACTCACCCTGCCATCAACTGTGAGTAAAAACCCTGAAAGACATTCTGCCTGTATTGAGTCATTCTGCGCCTTGTGGTACTACGCACCTATACAGGGCCCTGGGGCTTGCCTCACTCTCAGGAGGCTATTCCAACTAACTGCACACACCATCAGCCCCAGGCGACCCTCAACCTGCAGTGGCGGTCCCTACTGGCCGCAATACTGAGAGTGGCGTCACGACAAGAAGAAGATCTCCTACCTGTGACCAAGATCCAGCTGAGTGGAGTCCCTGAAGGTAATGCACCGACACAACACCTGTGGGGCTTCACATTATCACCGCAGAAACACCATAGTGACCATGAAGTTCGGAGGTGGGAACATCATGCTGTGGGGGTGTTTTCCAGCATACAGCACTGGCAAAGTTCAAATGATTGAAGGAAGGATGAATGGATAAACGTACCGAAATATTATTTGTAAAAATCTGCTGCCATCTACCAGAATGATGACGATAAAATGGCTGGACATGTCAGCAAAACGATGATCCCAAAATGACAGCCAATTGGTTTCAGATAATGAAAATAAAGCTGCTAGAATGGTCAAGCCGATCACCGGACCTGAATCCAATATAAAATCTATGGAAGGAACTAAGGGGTACTTTGCATGCTGCGACATCGCAGGCCGATGCTGCGATGCCGAGCGCGATAGTACCCGTCCCCGTCGTAGCAGCGATATCCTTGTGATAGCTGCCGTAGCAAACATTATCGCTACGGCAGCTTCACATGGACTCACCTGTCCTGCGACCGTCGCTCTGGCCGGCGACCCGCCTCCTTATTAAGGGGGCGGGTCGTGCGGCGTCACTGCGATGTCACACGGCAGGCGGCCAATAGGAGCGGAGGGGCGGAGATGAGCGGGATGTAAACATCCCGCCCACCTCCTTCCTTCCGCATATCCTACGGAAGCCGCAGTGACGCCGGTAGGAGATGTTCCTCGCTCCAGCGATGTGTGCTGCCGCAGGAGCGAGGAACAACATCGGACTGTCGCGTCAGCGAAATCATGGATTACGCCGACGCTGCACCGATGATACGATTACGACGCTTTTGCGCTCGTTAATCGTATCATCGAGCCTTTACACACTACGATGTCGCATGCGATGCCGGAAGTGCGTCATTTTCAATTTGACCCCACCGACATCGCACCTGCGATGTCGTAGTGTGCAAAGTACCCCTAAAGCTCAGAGATCATAGAAGGAGCCAACAGGACCTTCAGGATTTGAAGAGTGTTTGTGTGGAAGAATGCCCAAAATCCTACCTGAGCAATGCAGGCGACTAGTTTCTCCATACAGGAGGCGTCTTGAAGATTCATCACCAACAAAGGCTTTTGTACGAAGTATTAAATAAATTTCAGTAAGCGTGTTCAATACTTTTTCCCTATGTCATTTCTCATTATTACATATAACCTAATTTATGGACATCTATGGTTTGATTTATTTGCCTGTGTGGATTGGATGGGCTGTTACCGACACCTGGTGAGAAATTCATACTGTATCAATAGAACCTTTAGAAATATATTTACTTAGAAAATTGGGGAATTCAATTTTCATGTTCAATACTTATGTCACCTTCTGTATCCCTAGCACACCAGGATTTAATAAATATCCCTCTGATTTTCATAGACTACCATGCTCAGGTGCTCTGTATTCGTAACGAGCAGTTGGTGCTCGGATGGGTGCAACTGGAGTACCTGAGTATAATAGAAGTCAATGGGGAACGTTTGCCTGTTTTTTGTGTTGCACGCCCTCTACCCACCCCGACCATCCATTTTGAGATGGTTCTAGGTGTCAGAAGTCACGTTCTAAAGTCCACACCTCTTTGGGTAAAGAAGGTAAAATTGCCAAAGGCCGCTTTACACACTGCAATATTGTTACCGATATCGCTAGCGTGCGTACCCGCCCACATCTTTTGTGCGTCACGGGCAAATCGCTGCCCATGGCGCACAAAATCGTGCAGACCCGTCACACTACTTACCTGCCTAGCGACGTCGCTGAGACCGGCGAACCGCCTCCTTTCTAAGGGGGAGGTTTGTTCGGCGCACAGCGACGTCACTAAGAGGCCGCCCAATAGAAGCAGAGGGGCGGAGATGAGCGGCCGGAACATCCCGCCCACCTCCTTCCTTCCTCATTGCCGGTGGTCGCAGGTAAGGAGATGTTCATTGTTCCTGTGGTGTCACACATAGCGACGTGTGCTGCCGCAGAAACGACGAACAACATCATACGTGCAGCAGCAACGATAATTGGGAATAGGGGAGCATGTCACCAATGAGCAATTTTGCACATGTTTGCGACGATTATCGATCGCACGTAGGTGTCACACGCAACGACATCGCTAAAGCGGCCGGATGTGCGTCACGAATTCCGTGACCCCCAACGACATCGCTTTAGCGATGTCTCAGCGTGTAAAGCGGCCTTTAGACTCCGCAGTGGTTTAGTCCACAGCCAGATCCATGTCAGTGTCGTTGTTCATGAGCCCTATACGCACAGGATCGGCAACTTTAATGCCAATTAACTAATCTGCATCGTATCTACATAAATCGGGGCTGAGTAAGCCGGCAGATGTGCTCTGATTTACAGCCGTGTTTTTTTGTCCCTCACTTTTATGGTGTTTGTCTATAAATAAGACGTCTCGACTGCAGACTCGGTATTGCTGCGTCTGGAGAAGATGACTTTTTACTTCCCTCTATTATTTTTCTTTTTGCCAAAAAAATTGACTAAGCTAATGAGCCGTGAAATGGAAAACAAATGTGGGTCCCCAGATGTTATCACCCCCATCCTCAGGTCGTCACTGTAACTTTTTTTAGTGATTTTTCTTTTTGTTGTTTTGATCCCGTCGTAGTGTGGTGGTTTCACACTTGTGACTTTTGGTTTAGCGGTAGACATTAGGAGCACAGTGTCTGGGCCCGGCTGACCGAGGTCACACGTCTAGTGAGTCATGGACAGACTCTCCTTATTAGATTCCTAAATTATACAAAGTCAACAGGCTGCGCGTAGCTCTAGTGGAGTTTGCAGTCTAATTTTACTCGAGAATCTGGACTGGACCCCTTAACCCCTTAAGCATCAATCCTATTTTCACATATTTTTGACTTCTCTTATTCCATCTATTCCATTATAAGTTGGAGGCACTCCTCAAGGAGAGATTCTACTGGGTGGGCATGAGAGCTGCCCTGGAGAAGTGGTGTAGAGACTGCGGCCCCTGCAGCCTCAGAAGAAAAGACCATCACAGTCAAAAAGCACCTATCCAGCCGATCCAAACCAAACAACCCCTGGAATTAGTGGCCCTGGACCATGTAAAGTTGGCGACCAGCAGACAGGGCTACACCTATGCCCTCACCATGATTGATCATTACTCCAGGTTCCTAGTGGTAGTACCAGTCAAGGACTTGACAGGCCAGACTGCAGCCAGAGCTTTCCAAGCCCATTTCTGTAGACCACATGGGTACCCAGACCAAGTGCTCACTGATAAAGGCTCGGCCTTTGAAGCAGAGGTGTTCCGGGAGTTTTTGTAACCTTTATGGCTGCAAGGAGACACGCTACCATCCTCAGACCAATGGCATGTGCGAGAAGATGAATCACATTGTTCTCAACCTCCTGAAAACTCTACCACTAGAAGAAAGGTGTTAGTGGCCAAAGAAACTGCCTGACCTGGTGGACATGTACAATAATATCCCTGTGAGTTCCACGAACTGCCCACGGCATATCTGATGAGGGCCAGACCTGGAAGACTGCCAGTGGATCTGGAAATGGGAATTGAGACCCTCGAAGACCCTCTACAAGGTGCCGACTGGGATTCCACCTGCCAGGCCCAGTACAAGAGAGTACGAGAGTGTGTGGGGCGAAGCTTGACCCAGCAGCAGGAGAGACAAGAAAAACCTACAATCAAAATGCACCTGCTGCTCCTTTGACGCCTGGAGAAGTGGTCCTCAAGAGAAAGAGGAGAAATCACAAACTCGATAACCACTGGGAAGCAGAACCCTACACCGTGTTACCATCAACACTTAGCCATGAGAAGACATGCCTCATTAGCAAAGATGGAGGAAAGACGACAGCTGTGGTTTCCAGAGACCACCTTAAGAGGTGCCCTGAACAGCTAAGAATCCCTGGGAAAGTCCCCAACTCTTCGCCAGTTGAAGAACCAAGAGAGAAGATGATCCACACTGTGCTGGGTAATTCCCTGCAAGTTGGCCTCAATACAATGGAGCCGTTGTAATCCCAGTAATCACCTTCCCTCAACTCAGAGAAGAAGTTAGAGCACCAGAACAACCTGTTCAAAGCCTAAAAGAACCGGGTGTAGCCGAGCCAGAAGAACATACACAGGCATCAGCACCCAGTACACTCATCACTCACATTGAGACACATACACCGGGTGGGAGGGCACGACCTCAGACAGATGAAAGCATAGTACTGCGTAGGTCAAACTGCAGCAATCTAGGTGAGCTCCCAATACGGTATAGAGGAAGTATTTAGTCAATTTAGAAAGTCCATTTAGTTAATTTATATAATTTAAAATTGTTTTTATGAAAGTTAAAGCATCATTTAAGAAGTATGTGCCCGCATGGACTTTTGCGTGAACTCTTTTAAATATTTTTAGCACCAGGTATTGTGCACTTTATATGTACCATAGGTTATGAACTGGCTATAACCACAAACTCTCGCAGTGTACATAGTTACCTCAGTGGTACCAAGAGTCTGCCTGTTGAGGAGCATGGCTCTGCACCACCAAGGGGGCACGCCTGTTTATGGGGCCTGCTCTCCAACACAAATAAGCAGGTACGCCTGTTTATGGGCCTACCCTACGCCACCAGGACAAAGAGGACTGACGCCGGAATGATCTGCGGCGGACCAGGCCGAGACCAGGTCACCAAAAGGACTGGTGATCACTCTGCATTCGGGTCTTGGGTTAAGGACTCGTGGGTGGTGGGTGGTGGTGGTATGGTACCTGGTATGTTTATATGTAAAAATCTCCCCTGTGTGGGAAAAGGTGTATTTTATTTTTTTGTCTTTGCAGCCCGAGGACGTGCTGTTGATAACCAAGGAGGAAAGTGGCGCCCCTGACCCGGTCAGGCACCACTGAGTACTGAATCCATGCTGGGACAGTACTTCTAGGTAATCCTAAAGACCAGAATGAGATATGTACGCACAGACACATGGCAACCAGGTCTCCCACATCTTTAGAGGGGACTCTTGGGTAGTCTCCAGAGGGGGCTAGCTTTCAAATCTTTTCAAGAGGTGTAGCGGAGGGGCTGAGAGCTAAAGTGCAGAGGTTGTCAGGAAGTGAGGAGAGCCAGTCTGGTAGTGGAGCGCGCCGGTTGCTAGGAGACGCGCTCGCTGCCACTAGTCAGACCCTGCGCGGTGTAGTGACAGTTGGCGGGGGAGAACGGTCCCAGGTAGTCAGAGAAAAGAGGTGCTCCTGGTGACTAGGCACGCACAGGGTACAGGTCCCTAGAGCAGACTCCAGTGTAACTATCTGCTAAACCTGCCGGTGAGGGGAACTACAAGTACGTCACCAACTTACAGAGTCCTAGCCTCAGCAGCAACGCAGGGACCCATAAGGAGACAGAGCCAGAAGCCATCCCACCTGGTCCACCCTGCCGGAAAATGGTCCAAAAAGGGGAGAAAAGGCAGT
Organism: Anomaloglossus baeobatrachus; assembly: GCF_048569485.1. Classification (NCBI taxonomy): domain Eukaryota; kingdom Metazoa; phylum Chordata; class Amphibia; order Anura; family Aromobatidae; genus Anomaloglossus; species Anomaloglossus baeobatrachus. The sequence continues at coordinate 38,777,812 of NC_134354.1, read as the reverse complement.
AGCGACTCCCTGGATAGACCCCCACGGTACTTCAGGTCAGGGGGTTATCCGAAAACAGAAGTGCTAGGAAGGCGAGCTACATGCTACCCTCAGACTGGCCCGAAGGATACCTGGTTCTACCTGGTTTATTGCAGCATCGCCCGGGTCAGCTCATAACAACAGCAAAGTGAGTAAAAACCAGTTAAAGACTTTCGGACTCTGCCTGAATTATTCTGGGACCCGTTATCTACTCACCTGAGCCAATGGGGCCAGCCTCACTCACGGGAGGCCACACCATCCGACTGCAAACCCCATCAGCCCCAGACGCTTGTTAAATCTGCAGTGGCGGTCACCCATATCCCTGACCGCAAACCGTGATTGGCGTCACGATAATAAAAACTAACTTACCTGTTGCCAATTATACAGAAGAAGGTCCTGTGGTGTCCCTGAAGCTGGAGCGGCATCCCTTGGGGCGACACAATAGCACTATATAAAATGAATAAATATTATTTAAAAAAAGGCTAGCATAGCTAAAGGGGCAATGACTGCAGCTGGATTCTAACAATGTCAAGACATTGTTGACACTTGCACCACCAGGTCTCACTGTAGCAACCATTCATTTTTCTAAATTATTTTTTTCTATATGCACGGCGCCTACAGTGAAACATGGTGGAGGCAGTTTCCTTATATACTGATTTTTGTATCAACTAATTTGAGTAAAACTGAAGATTTTGTAATGAAAGTTGTATTATTAACCTTACCGTCATGTTACGGGTTAAAAAGATGTTCTATGTGAAATATTAATTCAAAGGAGGTGTACTCATTTATGCCAAGGACTGTGTATATGTATGTACATATAAATATATAGTGTATAAACTGTACATAACCTTTTTTTACGTCAAGCCTCCTCCTAAGAACTCCATTTATATGTCTGTCCTATACAACTTTCCAGCTAGACATATAGATAATAATATGAATGTGCTGATTTCTTACAAATGCCATAAAGAATCCAATTAGAGCAAAGCTAATTAAATCTTCCAGAGTAAACGTCCTCATCCTTGCGCCAATAAAGGTTGATAAGCTGTAGTAAGTAGCGGGTGTAGGAGGCCAAGACTCGCATTGTGATATTTCTACTAATGCAGATTGGATTTGGGTCCTGTCCGTGCAGTAAATACACTTGATTTGATCATCTACAATAACAGCGCAGAGGAAGATAAATTATTTTTTACGAAGTAACTTCAAGGGGTTTTTTTCTGACCAAGGTAGAAAGAAATGTCATAGAGACAATGGAGATAGAAAATTCAGCAGGAAATTATAGCACAGGGATTTTCGGGTACTACAGCTTAGCATCCATTCACTTCTATAGGAGGTGAGCTGCAGTACTCCAGAACTGCCACTACTCTGTGTATGGAGCTGTGCTGTTCTGGCTCTGTACACTGTGGACTTCCGGCAGCCGCGGGACTTGACAAGAGCTGATTGTCGGGGCGCCAGGTGTTGGACTGTGACGGGGTATGCAACAGAGCAGTGAGGGACACCAGACCATGGAACAATCCAAAGGGCTTTATTGGAACCACAAAGATAAAGCACCAAATATAAATATAAATCCTTAAAGTCTGCAAGGAGTCCACAACAAAATAAAAGATCCAGGGACGCCGCCCGGTATTCCAACGCCAGGGAAAATATGGCAATGGTCCTTATATGAGTTCCTTGAGTCCAACAGGGTGAACAATAAAACACAATCCCACGTGGCCACTGATCTCCAGTCTGTAACAGTCCATACACAGGCTCTAGGATCCAGCCTCAGCTATAAATCCTAGTCCTTCTCCAGCCGAGATCCAACTAACTAACCTAACATGGGTCTCATTGTTCTTCTCTCCTGGGATCAGCCCCTAAGGTGGGCCAAACTCTGCCTGGACATTTGATGCCATTTGATACATGAATGGACTTTAGACTCCTGGCTCTGTTCAGTTTACCAAGTTGTGGATTGGAGAAGTCCCATGCTGAGAAGAACAAACAATCCCCCACCAGTAGTACATACAAGACAGTCAAGGAGAGACAGACTATTACACCATGAGCACAGGCGGGGGAGGGACACACTGTTACATGGACCCCCCATCAATTTTGATATTGTTGCCCTATTCTAGGGATGGTTTTGCATAACTGCACAGTGAGCAGTCTAGATAGCCAGGTTGTTCTAGAATAATCGGGACTGCTAGCAAAAGCGAACTAGACGCTCTTGGGTCCCAGAGGAAACTTGTGCTAGTGCCTCTCATTTGATTTGTGCCATTTCATTTTCCCGGTGTCTCTTTATATGGCAAAGGTGCCTTTAGACCCCTTGAAGATCTAGGTAGACGCCAGGTTCAACTGCTTTTATATGGCAAAGGTGCCTTTGGACCCCCTGAAGATCTAGGTAGACTCCAGGTCCAACTGCTACATCTGTACCCCCTATTGTCTGACTATTGGCAAGTATATTGATGTTCCCACCTCTTATGGACACCATACAGTAAACAGTCCTAGTATCGATGGCCGGCAGACCACCACGGTGCAGAGTACAACTATGAAACACAAGAGGAGGTCACAGAAAACAAGGGATTGCTTTTTTACAGGCAGGACACACAACAACAGTAAAAGCAACCAGGAGAATATTGCTCAGAACAGTAAGATATTACAAACTTTGGCTACTAGCTGGGGTCGGCAAACAGCATGTATCCCCAACTATCACAGACTCAACACCATCAGTACGGAACAAGCAATGTAATTCAATTACTACAAGCTAACTGGCCTCCGCTAACAGCGCTCTGGTAGATGAGGTCTACGCTATGCTCTACAGAGTGCGTGCACAGTATTGACTCATGGTAGTGCTGAAGGGGAATCAGTCCAACTCCTAGGGTTTTGCTGCCGGTGTCAGCATTGGCACGCACGTCTCCAAGCGGGGCAAGGAACTACTACTTTGTTGCACACCTAGTCTCCTTTCTGGCTCATGGGTTTGGTTTGTTCAGCCTTGGGGATATCTTCTGATCAGTTCAGTATTGACACTGTGTCACCCCTGAGTGTCAGGTGCCACAGGGTACTACATCTAACCCCGGATTCCTGGAAGGCCAGTGCCGGTAAACAACACACACACAAATCCACGCCCTTTTCCCAAGACTGGGTGACGGGCTAGAGACAGAATTGATGGATGGCCACCTATTGGTCAGGACTCATCCAATCCACTAGTTCGGAACCTGGGTGGAGGAGGGGCTAGTCAGTGGAGTGATGGGAGACGGACATCTTGTCAGACAGAAGTCAGCAAGACGTTAAGTCAGAAATCAGTACACAGACGGAAAGTGTAAAGTGACTGATTGAGTAAAAGAAGTACGGTTGCCAGGCAGAGTACAGTGTGAGTACTCACTGGACCGAGCGGGGTGCAGAGCGCTAGTTCAGGAGGACGCTACAAGCTCACCTGATGAAAGCTGCCCGGTGACGGGACCATCAAGGACCTCATCGACGTTAGTGTTCGGGGCACAGCAGCAAAGACGGAACCTGGGAATGGGACAGAGGTCCGACCCAAGAGAGGTTCAAGCTGCCTGCCATACGGGCCAAAACAGTGACAACAGGAGGGGACCCCAAAAACGCTTCAGGCCAAGGGGACCCACCAACTACAGACGGGTGCATGGAAGTGAAGCTCACCAGGTCACTACAAGGGCACTGGAACCAAGGAAATACCGGATTGGTAGAGACCAGCACCAGCCGGGCTGCAGCTACTCCAAACCAGTGAGTAAAGCACAAGTTAAACCGCAGCTCCTGTGTTGTCTGAATTCTTCCTAGACTTTTGCATCACCAACATTCACCATACTACAACCACCATCATCTTCCACTGGGGTCTAGCTCTACTTGCGGAGAGCCATAATATCTAAGCTGCCCAATACCACCAGCCCCAGCAGAGAGAGACTTTGCAGCGGCGGCTTTATACATATAACCGCATACCGCAAGTGGTGTCTCGAAAAACACTTTATTTTTATTTTTCTCTTTGTACATTTCCCCTTTTTTAAGCGATCCCCAGGGTCACGGAACCGGGCAACGGCCACCCGTGATACGTCCAAGTGAATACAAGACCCGGGACGGAGTATCCCAAAGCCCTGGGGTGTGTCAACACCACTGCACTCAGGGGTTACTCACGGTCCGGCTGCGGTATGGTTCTCCCACCTGTCCCGTAAGTCTTCCAACACCGTAGTCGTGCAAGCTATTTCCACTAGATGGCTCCTCTCCTGTTCACGTCCTACGATACACACACTAGTCCTTGCCTATAACACTCCCTACCCTCTTTTCCTTTTCCCGCTCTTTTGAGCCAGACTAAACCAAGTGTTCAGCTATTTAGGGGGCAAACAAGAAGCACCAGTTCAGTCAGGCAGTCCATGGAAACTGAAACAGGGGTACTGTATCTTAAAGGCGAAGTGTGCTCTACTTGTAGGGATAACCCCTACATTCCTATAATATAATAATACAGGGATTCATACTGTACTCAATTAATAAACTATCTATACTGTACATCCAAACACCAAGTTCTGTATCAGGGGTGCAACCTAAATGCACCCCTTCTTCTGTATGATGCAACGCATCACTGTAAAAGTACAATGCCTGGCATGAAGGGGTTAAGGATAGAATGTTGAGAGAAGGAAGCAGAACCCATCACTTTCTCCGCTGGCTCCACGGAACTTTGTTTTGGTTCTGGTCTATATATCAAACAAGGGATATTAGGAGAAAACTCGCAGTCCGTACTTTGTTGGCATTTACAACAGTATTAATCATATGGCGGAACCGCAAGTCTTCCGTAAATAACTCACTGCGGCTAGACAGTTGATGTGGCTAGCCAACCTGAAAACCTCTTTGGTCACCGTGCCCTCCTGGCACAGGCACAACTTCCTAATACACGAGAAAGCAGAACTCTCATACCGTAAAATTCAGACAGAATCCATCCATCAAGTGAGTAATCTAATTAGAGAGAATAGAAGAAAGTGTGTTGATTATGAGAAAACATGTTAGTCCAGTCCCTTAATATAAGTGGTCCACCTCAATAAAAGAGGATCCTCCAATGGGCCCAAAATAATGGAAACCTAACAGAAGAGACCCAAAAAGTCTAGAAAATGGCAGCCAATTACTTGCCACTAGGGTTTATTTCTTATGGATTGATCCACAAATAATTAAAATAGGATCCAATGAGCATTTCAGTGATATCCAACAACCCTACCTAAGCTAAAAGTATATCTACCTAGTGATTTGCCTAAATGTGAACACATCATTGACAACATTTAGAATTCTAAAGTTTCTTAAAGGTTCCTGCATAGATTGTGCGGGAAGCAAGTTATCAGAAACAGCCAGACCCCCCATAGAGAAGGCAGAGATGGTTTATTACCATCTCTGCCTTCCTGATCGTTGTATACAAAGTGCTGAAAATACAGTATACAATATGATAAGCGTTAATAGCACTTCTTCGACCAGACCTATCAATCATACCCTGCCAGGACCCTCTCCCCTCTGTATCAGTGTGTCTACTGTAACTGTAACCTCTTCTCATGGAATCAATGGTTCTTTATAAATAAATATTAAGAATAATAAAAATCAGCTCGGCAGTGCAACCAGGAGACTAAATTTACACTGTGACTGGGGCCAATATACCACACCCAGTTACAGAGGAATCAGATATAACATTTGTGTGATGCTAGTTACTATTTACGGATAGTATAGACAGAAGTGTAGCCAGACAAGCTGAGGTCAGGAAACAGGAGGACATGACAGAAACACAGTCAAGTCACAGGTTGAGGGTCAGAATTCCAGGAGAGTACGTATTAGGGGTACTTTGCACGTTGCGACATCGCTACCGAAATATCGTCGGGGTCACGGTTGTTGTGATGCACATCCGGCGCCGGTAGCGATATGGCAATGTGTAAATCCTAGGAGCAACGATGAACGAGCGTGAAACAGTCAAAAATCTCTGATCTGTGTCACGTCGTTCATTTTCATAATGTCGCTCCTGCTGCAGGTACGATGTCGTTTGTCGTTCCTGCAGCACCACACATCACTGTGTTTGAAGCCGCTGGAACGACAAACATCTCCTTACCTGCATCCCGACGGCAATGCGGAAGGAAGAAGGTGGGCGGGATGTTACGTCCCGCTCATCTCTGCCCCTCCGCTTCTATTGGCCGGCCACTTAGTGACATCGCGGTGACGTTGCGGTGACGCCGAACGCACCTCTCCCTTGAAAGAGGGATTGTTCGGCGGTCACCGCGACGTCGCCGACCAGGTATGTGCGTGTGATGCTGCCGTAGCGATAATGTTCGCTACGGCAGCAATCACAAGATATTGCATGTGCGACGGGGGCGGGTACTATCGCGCTGGACATCACTAGCCGATACTAGCGATATCGCAACGTGCAAAGTACCCCTAAGATTTAGGGAGCAGACAGAGATGTGGTCAAGTTAATGGTCCAAGGTCAGAAGCCAGGAGATAACGACAAGAACAGGGAGCGAGCAGAGAGGAGTCAACAATGGTACATGTCAAGAAACTTAGAACAGAACACAAGCACAAACACAAACCAAGAGCACAACTGCAGAACCAGAGAGTACGACTGGCGAGGATCTTGAAGAGCATGCTCGGTAATGAAACAGAGCAAATACCAGAAAGTTGGAACACCTGAGTAATCAGCACCTCCCAGAACCTGCATGGAATCTTGAGCTGTCAAACAACCTGTCAGCTAGTTAGAAACTCGAAGAAACACAGCAGAGCATCTCCAAATATGCAAGATGCTCTGCACAAAGAAAACATGTCACTGTCAACTCTGTAACTCAGGAAGGCGCAGCAGAGCTTCACCTGTGTGCAAAATGCTCTGCACCGAGGAATCGTGACAATTTGTTAAATTACAATGCCTCCAAAGGTCTTATGGACCCTATGTGAGAAATAATGTCTAAAATAAATTAAAAGGTAAATAGAATAAATTAAAAAAAAAAACGGGAAAAATAAAAAAGCAGAAAAAAAATAAAATTAAAAAAATAAAGGTGCGGCAAGTCTGAATTGATGTTTCCAGCCCCGCCATGTGTATTCTTTATAGAGATAAATGTTACAGAAAGGAGAACACAATTTAAAATGTATTTTAGGATCCTTTGTAGTTATAAAAAAAAAGTTTCAAAAAATGTGAAAAATAGACAAGAATTTTGTTTTTTTTTTATTTCTGTTTAATTTTTTTTAGATTTTCACTGGTATTGTAAAATACTAAATATATAAGGGGTGTGTTGGAGGAGACGCTTCTGAATCAAGCTCCACAAAAAAAGTACATTTTAGTCAATAGATCTTGGAATAATAATAATTTCCACAATTGGATTTGTTAACGAATCTGTCAAAAATACTAAATGTGAATATTAAAAGGGCATAAAAATTAGACCACCAAATATCACGAAAAAAGGGCAAAAATTATTTGAATATGAGAACAAAATAATAATTTAATATTCTTAAAGTATGGAAAAAAACAAGAGAGATAAATGTGCCTAATGATGAACTGAGGAAAATGGCCCAGTGTTGAACTGATTAAGCTTGCCTAAAAATCATTATCGCCAGCAAAGCGTGCTGCAGGGAACAATGACGGTTTATGGCAAGCACCATATTTTTCAGATTATAAGACGCACTTTTCCTCTCAAAAATTTGGGAGGAAAATAGGGGTGTGTGTTAAAATCCGAATAAAGCTTACCGGGAGGGCTGTCTGTGTGGTGACCGGGTGGGTTCGGGCGGCCGGGTGCCTGTGGCTGCGTGTGGTCAGCCGGGTGCCTGTCGGTGCCGCCTCCCTCTCTATCCTAGAAGTTGGTTGCCTCTCTGTGCGGGCGGCCGGGTGCCTGTCGGTGCCGGCTCCCTCTCTATCCTAGAGGCTGGCTGCCTCTCTGTGCAGGTGGCTTGCTGGCTGCTACTCTGTTCATGCGTGCATGCGGGCAGGTGGCTGTGCGGACTGCGGTGGCTGTGCGGTGAGGGTCCCAGTTCAAATGATGGCTCCGGGAGTCAGCGCGTGCTCAGATGGAGCCCTTGGATGAGAGCTCCATCTGCGCATGCGCCGCTCCAGGCGCCATCAATTGAACCAGGACCGCGGACACTGGGACACTCAGCTATCTGCTTTATCTACGCTGGTTATCAAAAATAGGCAGGAGCCCACATCAGTTTTTATTATTGAAATAATTAAAAATAAAATGTTGTGGAATGTAATTATTTAAATAATAAAACTATGTGGGCTCCTGCCTATTTTTAATAACCAGCGCAGATAATGCAGACAGCTGGGGACTGGTATTGTCAGGCTGGGAAGGTCCTTGGTTATTGGGCCTTCCCTAGCCTATAAATAGCAGCCCACAGCCACCCATCCATTTTGGCATGTTTACAGCCCGGCCAGACATCCTTGTCTTGCATTAGGTTTGGTATTCGTGATGATTACACAAATAGTATGAAATATTACAGACGAATAATCCGAACCCGAATATTTCATTATTCACCCATCACTAGTAAGCACTTCTCCTCTGCCGAGATAATCCATCCACCTGATAGGTGATTAGATGTGGATTAGACAGCACGATTATTGCACAAGTGTGCCTTAGGCTGGCTACAATAAAAGGCCACTCTAAAATGGGAAGTTTTACAAGATTGGGGTGGTCCAAGGGGGTCAGAAAACCAGGCAGTATCTGCTGTGACCACAATTGACACAGAGTGTCACACAACTCCTTCACATAGTTGATCAGGTTGGTAATTGTGGTCTGTCCAATATTGGCCCATTCCTCTTCAATGGCTGTGAAGTTGCTAATTATTGGCAGGAACTTGCACATGTTGTTATTTACGCCAATCCAGAGCCTCAAGCATGCTGATTGGGTGGCATGTTCTGTGAGTAATTAAAGAATGGACGTCTAAAACACCATGGTGTGAACAAGGTGCAAGACTCAAAAATATATATCTCTAGTTCCTATTATTCATAGCAATTATGCACATACCATTTTCATGTTTTTCACTTTTCTTTTTTTCATTAGTATGCATTTTCTGTCTGAAAACCCTGCCCCACCCATAGCCATGTCTTATTTCACATATATAGCTTAGTCTTTTGCTTCCCATACAGAGCAAGTTTTTTAACTGCAGGTGAGGTTACACATAGGTTAAAGACACCAATAGTAGAGATTACCTTGGCGTTTGGTTTTGGGGCTCCTTTGCTTTGATCAATACAATGGCTAAACATCTCTCATTCCTATTATTCATAGCAATTATGCACATACCATTTTCATGTTTTTCACTTTTCTTTTTTTCATTAGTATGCATTTTCTGTCTGAAAACTCTGCCCCACCCATAGCCATGTCTTATTTCACATATATAGCTTAGCCCTTTGCTTCCCATACAGAGCAAGGTTTTTAACTGCAGGTGAGGTTACACATAGGTTAGGGACCCCAAAAGTAGAGATTACCTTGGCGTTTGGTTTTGGGGCTCCTTTGCTTTGATCAATACAATGGCTAAACATCTCTCATTCCTATTATTCATAGCAGTTATGCACATTCCAGTTTCATGTTTTTCACTTTTCTCAGATAGTTCATTGTATTTTTCAGTCTAGTATTTCCATAGCAGTTCTGCTTTTCATTATTCCCCTATACATTGTGACTGGTGTGCAACTCTTTATTATTTATGTTCTGTGAGTATGCGGCCATGAAAGGATTGGGATGTTTTAAGCTTCCAGGCATTGTGTGCAGCGTCCTGCACCATGAGGCCACGCATTATCAGCTGCGGCATGAGGTGATGGTCATGGATGAGGCGCAACAACGGCCTCAGGATCTCTGTGCATCAAAAATGGCATCAATAAAATGCACCTGTGTTCACTGTCCATAATATGCCTGCCCATACCATAACCACACTGCAAATATGGGCCACTGGAGTGACAACGTGTACATCAGCAATCCTCTTACCCACATGACGCTATATACACAGTCTGCCATCTGCTGTGTACAGTGAACACCAGGATTCATCCATGAAGAGAATATCTCTCCAACGTGCTGTTGGGTGGAGACCCCAATGAGGAGGACGAGCAGCAGATGAGCTTCCCTCAGATGGTTTCTGACAGTTTGTGCAGAACTTCTTTGATTTTGTACCGATTGTTGCAGCCACTGTCCGGGGGGGCCGGTCTCAGACGATCTTGGAGGTGAAGATGCTGATTGTGGAGGTCCTTGGCTGGTGCGGTTATACTAAAGCCTGCTTTACACGCTTCAATATATCTCACAATCCGTCGTTGGGGTCAAGTTGTAAGTGACGCACATCCGGCATCGTTTGTGAGGTATCTGCGTGTGACATCTACGTGCGATCAGGATTGAACGCAAAACCGTTGATCGCAAACACATCGTATCTTTGTCTAGAATTGAGCGTTTTGTTGTATGAACCTAGTCAATTGTAACGTGTGACATCCCTCATACGATTTTGGTGTCTGATGCTATGTGCGCAGGTGTGCGCTCTGCACCGCAGCTTAAAAAAGGTCCGCTTCAGAGCGCAGCTGAAAAGCTGCGTTCTGAAGCGCCTCACAATGTCTGTCATTCACTAATCTCTGTCAGTCGGTCACTATCTCTGTCCCTCACTCTCTGTCCATGTCAGTCTATCCCCCTCTCTCATATACTCACCGATCCCCGATCCCCGGCGCTGCACGGCGTTCACACTGCTCCGGCGGCTTTTACTGTTTTGAAAAAGCCGGCCGCCCATTAAACAATCTCGTATTCCCTGCTATCCCCGCCCACCGGCGCCTATGATTGGTTACAGTGAGGCACGCCCCCACGCTGAGTGACAGGTGTCACACTGCACCCAATCACAGCAGCCGGTGGGCGTGTCTATACTGTGTAGTGAAATAAATAATTAAATCAAAAAAACGGCGTGCGGTCCCCCCCAATTTTAAAACCAGCCAGATAAAGCCATACGGCTGAAGGCTGGTATTCTCAGGATGGGGAGCTCCACGTTATGGGGAGCCCCCCAGCCTAACAATATCAGCCAACAGCCGCCCAGAATTGCCGCATACATTAGATGCGACAGTTTTGGGACTGTACCCGGCTCTTCCCGATTTGCCCTGGTGCGTTGGCAAATCGGGGTAATAAGGAGTTATTGGCAGCCCATAGCTGCCAATAAGTCCTAGATTAATCATGTCAGGCGTCTCCCCGAGATACCTTCCATGATTAATCTGTAAATTACAGTAAATAAACACAGACACCCGAAAAAATCATTTATTAGAAATAAAAAACACAAACATATACCCTGGTTCACCACTTTAATAAGCCCAAAAAACCCCTCCATGTCCGGCGTAATCCAGGATGCTCCAGCGTCGCTTCCAGCGCTGCTGCATGGAGGTGACAGGAGCTGCAGAATACACAGCCGCTCCTGTCAGCTCCACGCAGCAACTGAAGACAGCCGCGTGATCAGCTGAGCTGTCACTGAGGTTACCCGCTGTCACTGGATCCAGCGATGGATGTAGCGGTGGCCGCGGGTAACCTCAGTGACAGCTCAGCTGATCGCGCTACTCACCTCAGTTGCTGCGTTGAGGTGAGAGGAGCGGCGGTGAGTAGCGCGATCAGCTGAGCTGTCACTGAGGTTACCCGCGGCCACCGCTGCATCCACCGCTGGATCCAGTGACAGCGGGTAACCTCAGTGACAGCTCAGCTGATCGCGCGGCTGTCTTCAGTTGCTGTGTGAAGCTGACCGGAGCGGCGGTGTATTCTGCAGCTCCTGTCACCTCCATGCAGCAGCGCTGGAAGCGACGCTGCATCATCCTGGATTACGCCGGACATGGAGGGCTTTTTTGGGCTGATTAAAGTGGTGAACCAGGGTATATGTTTGTGTTTTTTATTTCTAATAAAGGATTTTTTCAGGTGTGTGTGTTTATTTACTGTAATTTACAGATTAATCATGGAAGGTGTCTCATAGACGCCTGATATGATTAATCTAGGATTTATTGGCAGCTATGGGCTGCCATTAACTCCTTATTACCCCGATTTGCCAACGCACCAGGGCAAATCGGGAAGAGCCGGGTACAGTCCCAGAACTGTCGCATCTAATGTATGCGGCAATTCTGGGCGGCTGTTGGCTGATATTGTTAGGCTGGGGGGTTCCCCATAATGTGGTGCTCCCCATCCTGAGAATACCAGCCTTCAGCCGTATGGCTTTATCTGGCTGGTTTTAAAATTGGGGGGGACCGCACGCCGTTTTTTTTAATTATTTAATTATTTATTTCACTACACAGTATAGACACGCCCACCGGCTGCTGTGATTGGGTGCAGTGTAACACCTGTCACTCAGCGTGGGGGCGTGTCTCACTGTAACCAATCATAGGCGCCGGTGGGCGGGGTAAGCAGGGAATACGAGATTGTTTAATGGGCGGCCGGCTTTTTCAAAATAGTAAAAGCCGCCGGAGCAATGTGAATGCCGTGCAGAGCCAGGGATCGGTGAGTATATGAGAGAGGGCTGCTCATTCAGTTACTCAGGAGTTTAGCGGTCACCGGTGAGCCCTTAACAGGTGACCGCTAATCAGGACGCGACACAGACAGAGCCGCAGCATGACAATGAAGTCGGGTGAAGTTCACCCGAGTTTATTCTGACAGTGCGGTTCTGTCTGTGTCTGCTGTCATCTGCCATTCACCGCTGCTACATGGCTGTCTGTGTCTACTGTCAGCGGCCATATAGCAGAGCTGAATGGCAGATGACATAGTAAAAACGCATCCCTACACATTACACACGCTTGGCAAGTCAATAAATAAAAAAAAAAAAAAAAAGGTGCCCAATGCATACGTCACAGAACACATGATCTAAAGGATCGCACACAAAATTGACCAATTTAACATAGACTACTAACACACGTGTGACAGCAAATGAACGACCAACGTGCGATCTCATAAGATCCCATATGCGACCTGGGCGTGTCACATCGCAAATGCGATTGTACAACTAATTGCAACGTGTAAAGCAGGCTTAAGTCTGTAGTTGTGCGTACGGTTGGATCTTCTGCCAAATTCTCTGAAACACCTTTGGAGATGACTTATGGTAGAAAAATGAGCATTCAATTCACAGGCAACAGCTCTGGTGGAGATTCCTGCAGTCAGCAGCCAACTGCACAATCTCTCAAAATTTGCGACATCAGCAACAATTGCACATTTTAGAGTGGTCTTTTATTGTGGCCAGCCTAAGGCGCACCTGTACAATAATCATGCTGTCTAATCAGCATCTTGATATGCCGCACCTGAGGTGAATGGATTAACTCCGCAGAGGAGAAGTGCTCAGGAACACAGATTTACACAAATTTGTGAACAATATTTGAGAGAAAAAAGTGCACATATCAATAGTCTTAGATCTTCACCTCATGAAAAAATAGGACCACGAAAGTATTGTGGGTTGTTTTTTTTTCCAGTGTACACTGATGAGCAAAAGGGTAACGATTAGGAGTGATCGAATAACTCAAATATTCGGCTTCGCGAATATGTGCCGAATAGGTCGCCGCTATTCGACTATTCATGAATATTCTATGCGCAATGGAAGTCTATGGGAAACCCAAATAACAACTATTCGAAACTATTCAGACTTCCCATAGACTTACATTGTGCATCAAATATTCGCATAGCGGCGACTTATTCGTCGGATATTCGCAAAGCCGAATATTTGAGGTATTCGATCATCCCTAGTAACCATGTTTTGACCTTTTGACTTT